>NW_026294747.1:1580000-1810000 GCF_026119805.1 Tympanuchus pallidicinctus
TCAGATGTAAAATTATGTTAACAAGATGCTGATAAACTATTTCCTACTGAAACAAAAAATGTTTCTTCTCTTTCTTCTAAAAAATGAGCTGTTTAACAGGGTTTAGCATGACTAGGCACTCTTGGACAAGTTGCCATATTAAACTTATTTTAAGCAAAACAACTGCAGCAAAACCAGAAGTAACCTGTTAGAAACCATTGTCATTTCATTGGCATAAAGTAAATGCCCCAAATGTGAAAGCTAAGGTAAATGTCAATTGTTGCAAATACATGCAAGCACAGGATATAAAATAAAAAGATGATTGACTTGAAAGGGTACAAAAGCATAAGATCAAAGACAGGGAAACTGAAACCTAGGGCACATTATTTTATGCCTCTTTTATGGAGAGAATAATGCAGAAATGCTTCTTGAAATAAATGTGTTTTTTAAAAGAGTGGGAAGGAGAAAAAAAAAATAATGTCATTTCTCCAGTTCTTACATTTAACCTAAAAGATAAACTGTTTTTCTCTGTTTTCACTTTGAATCCCTTCATGAAAAAGCATAATCACTTTCTTGATCACTTTGAGGGTTGTCTTTTTTTTTTTTTTGTGACCAATAGTCATCTCAAAGTATAACAGACACAGAAGTCCTTAGGAGTTACTGCGTTTACAGACCTGTTTCACTAGCTAAACAAATAAGCAGGAATGTAGTTAATCCTTGGTGTTAATACAACCACCAGGTGTTCTACAATGATGCTGAGATCTACAACTCTCTCTAGTTTAAAAAATATTTTTGCTCTGTCTTTCTTTGTTTCTCTCCCATCACCATATTTAATAGCAGATAACAAAATTCTAAGTTTTCATGTAGTGACACTGAAAACTTGACTATTACCATTGCCAATTTTTTCATCTTTGAACACAACATGAATATGAAGACACATGACAACATGAAAATGTAGACTGCTTACAGACAGTTCTTCACTTCCAGTATACTATTTACATGACATCAGACTCAGAAATAAGACCTTCTGGATTGGACTCTAGGCTGGATGGAGTCAGTTAAAGCTCTGTGCACAAAGAGTTACAAACGCTACCTACAAATACAAACAAGTAATAGCAGAGGATTTCAGCCAAAAATTTAAGGAGATAAACATTTGAAGAACAAACAGGGGACATTCCAAACGACATCCAATTGCACAACTGTTTGTTGATAATACTGAGAACTAAGTTTGAGATTGGGTTTTAACCTGTACTAGAACTCTTCCTACATAGCAATCTAATTCAAGTTCCTAAAAACAAGTGGAATTCAAAATTACTTATGCTTAGTATCCTTGATGAAGCATTCCTTTTACTGTGTCCAGTAAGTAGACTCTTGAAATGTCCCTGCTAATCCAACTGGAACAGTCTTTATTACGAAACACAAAGGTCTGGCTATCCAGATCCTCATATATTGTGACTTGCTTTTCTGCTTTCTACTTTTTGCTAATCCTGGCAAAGTCTCTACCTAATGGTTTCACAACAACCAACAGGAGGTATTTCTTAGTAACTTTACAAATCATACCTTCTTCTGAAAAATGCTTTGGCTGTAGTTCACATACTCAGCTAAAGGTTCTGAAGTTACTCATACACCCTGCAAGCAGAAGAAAAATGGCCAACAGTAAAGTTTATGACTCAGGTGCTGGAGACCAAACTTCAATTCAGAATTAACTATAAACGTTCTGCGTGAACTTGGAAAGTCTTTCTCTGTTCTTGAAATCAACTGGTGCCATAATCTATTCTCTCTTTGTTTCTATTGATGCATCTCAAAAAGTAGAAACAAAGTATTTTTGTATCCATTGGCTCTGCTGAGCACAGAATTGACTTCAGAACTACCTCTGGTGAACGTTTGTAATAAATTCACTAGTCCTCCTATGGTTCTTTGAGTCTTAACCACGTATCTTGTCTTCATTTAGACTGTGAAAGGGGAAAAGACAATCCCAGACAGAAGATGTCTTGGATGATAATGCATATGAATTACAATGAGGCCAGACATTCATATAAATATGTAAATAAATATGCATTATGAATAGTGTATAAGTACATGTATATATATACACACACACACACACACTAAACTGTGCTTATAAGTCAGGGAAGTCAATATGGATGAATGTCTTCAAGTATTTACAAGTTAATTGTAGAGTTAAAGAACACATTTCTCCCGAATTACCAAAAAGAAGTGAGTATCCAAATGGCTATTCTATAGTATATTAGAAGACCTTTATGATCCGTGCTTCTGTATCATTAAAGGCTTTTCTGCTTTTTTATGTTCAAATCTTCTTGATATCGCAGAACTAGAATCAAGCTCATATTAATTAGATTTGAGATTGAAAAGGTGTTTTTAGGAGGCAAATATTTTATCTGCAAAAATAATAAACATACTGGACCTCTTCAAAACATTGCTCTACTTTCTTTTTCATTTACTCATAATTCCTCAATCCCATCAAAACATAAACACGTGCAGGTTGAAGACACGTGTTCCTCTCTTAAATAAAAATATGAAATAAATAAATAAATTTAGGTACCTGCTGTAGAATTTCTCTTACCAAGCAAAAGCAAAGAATGATCAATAAAATCCTCTCCCTCAATGCACAGTTTCAGTCTAATGCACAAAATAGGCTTGAAAACTGGGTATATCTGTTTAGCTCTAACTTGCTCATTTCCAGCTTCTCACAGATTTTGTTTTCCCTTAAAGACAGGAATTTCATGTTTCCTTTCAAATCACCCAAGAGCATTACCTGTTTGCAGCTACTATTTTTATTGTTAAATGCTTGCGATTATAGAAGTGGGCATGTTTGTGTAAATACACTTTTAAAGTGAGGAAACTGCAGATAAAGGAAAGTAGCTGAATGATAACAGCAGGGATAAAGAAGAGAAAGCCATTAGTGAATTCATTATTTTTTTACCTTTGGCATTTAGTCCTTCTGATTAATGGCTTTCCTGTAGGCGGTATTTTCCTCTCAGATATTAACATGCAGAATATGTAGCATACAAGAATAAAGTGTTATTACTATTTATGCAGCTTCCAAAATCCCTAAGATTTCAGAGATGAAGACAAAATGATGATCAATAAAAGAGAAAGTTAACTTATTGTATTCATTTCATCTTACGAAAAAGGACAGCTACGTAGCACTCTTGCATCTATAAATTTTAAATGTGCATTTAGAAACAAAAATATCTTGTTTCATAACACCTGCGTGTTCTTCACAAGTTAACAAGCACAGATGGCAGGTTCTTCTACAAACCTTGGCATGTTAAGGAACATCAGCCTGAAAAATATCACAGAAGTCTGCTACAGGAAGAAGAAGATATAACCTGTCTCCAACTAAATCTAGATGCTCAGGAGGCAATTTGGGTAAAATAATAATACAGAGTGTAATTCCTGCTTCTCTGATAAGGTTTATCTATACTGATAAGGTATAAATCAACGCCACTACACTGTTTCTATTTTTTAGCTTGGTTGGATTCTCAGTTGAAAATAGCTATGTTGCATTATGGATAACCAACAAGTCACCAGTCTCATTGCTCTAGTTCCATCATCAGCTCCTTATCAAACCCTTCCTCCTATCTGTCTGCAGTATGCACTCTCTACTTCTTTATTGCGTTTCAGATCTGATTTTCATTTCACTGATAAATTAAAAAGATATAATCTTCTCCCATTATTTTTCTCCTATGACCTATTACCATCTCCTGCATTTCTATGCAGTTGAAATTTCTGACCAGTTCACCATTTCTGATATACCATCACCTTCCCAAACTTGCGTTACTAGTTTTACTGTCTGTTCATAGAATCAACGAATCACAGAATGGTTTCGGTTGGAAGGGGCCTTTAGGATGTACTTCCAACCCCCTTGCTTCAGGTAGAGACACCTCCCTGCAGACCATCCTGCTCAAAGCCCCCAGTCAGCCTGGCCTTGAGTGCTCCCACGTAGGGGTCATCCATAACGTCACTGTGCAACCTGTTTCAGTGTCACACGACCATCACAGTAAAGAGTTTCTTCCTAGTATCCTGTCTAGATCTACCCTCTTCGATTTGAAACCATTTCCCCTTGTCCTGTCACTACCTGCCCTTATAAAAAGTCCCTTCACATACTTTACTCTTTTGTCTAACAGTATTTTTTTTTCTATTATTATAAAGACCCTAATATTGGCAAATTCCACTTTTTTTCCTGGTACTTCTTGCCTTCACACTCCTTAAAGTCACTGTCCACAATCACTGCCTTAAATGCCTGTCCTGTCTCAGTGTAGTCTCTCTTCTTTCACAAGATAGAATTTCACGGGAAAACTTTCTCCCACGTCTGCAATGCACTTTTCTTGATTGCTTCTCAATCTCACTGCCCTATTTTCATTCTCCTCCCCTCTGCTGTTTGATTTTAGTCATTAAATTCTTCAAGATCTTGCATTCAACCACTTTCAGTTCCTCAGCCAAAATGACTAACTCTTTCAAGCCTGACTAGAGAATGAAATCTGTTCTCACATTTTCAGATTAACAGTAAGACGCACTAGCAAACTTCATCACTGTTCCCTATTACACAGCATGTTTTTTAAATGCATAAGAAAATATTAGTTGTATTTTTCATGTAACTTCCCCATTTCTATCACAGCCAAATTGCTGTATTTCATAATATTTATATAAAACACATATATATATAAAGTCATATATGGTAAATAAACTACCACCACCGATCAACATTTAAAACTGCTACTAAGATCCTGTTTCATTCCTTTGAGGACACTTCTTCTCCCTTTTATTTCTTACCCTTCTCCACTATGCCACACTGAAAAGTTTTGCTTATATGCTTGACAGCTTTCACTGCATCACTGTAGTAATTAATGGCAGGCTGAGAAAGAGGAAAAAGAATAGCAGCAAAATAACTTGTAACGCCTATAGCATATCACACAGAAGAATGGCAAACACAGGACTGCAAAACTCTGTTACTGAAATGGTTGTTAAAGCTCAGATTCTCAGTGCAGCAACGTAACGCAGTTGAAGAAAGGAGGCTAAACTTTTCAGTACCCTCTACTGTCTAATGTAAATAATAGTCTTTTACTCTGTGATTATTTTTCTGAAAGTAAAATAGAGCAAGGAGGGTTAAAAACAATTTAAAAAAAATGAAATTTATAAATTACGCATAACATTAACCTCCAACTCTCAAGAATGAATTATTTTTTGTACATGATATTACACACCAGTGTGGATAGATCCAGTTACCAGAAGCCATTTTCCTGAAGGTTAATTAACCATTAACTATATACGTTAAATGGATACTTCGAAATAAGAAATGCTTCCCGGAATAGAATTGCATTCTTCTTATGTAAAATGATTTCAATCTAAAGTTCGAATGAAGCACGTTTTAAAAATGAAATATTGATTTTACCATTTAAGGTAATATGCTACTGAAAAGTTTGCAAATACTAGGATAAAGGGCAATTAGAAGACCAATAGCCCATGTAGTTTTCCATCCAACTTCAAGAAATAGTTTCTCTTTTCAGCATGCCTGGAACT
The DNA here is from genome assembly GCF_026119805.1 of Tympanuchus pallidicinctus. Classification (NCBI taxonomy): domain Eukaryota; kingdom Metazoa; phylum Chordata; class Aves; order Galliformes; family Phasianidae; genus Tympanuchus; species Tympanuchus pallidicinctus. The sequence continues at coordinate 1,585,524 of NW_026294747.1, forward strand.
TAACAGAAATATAGGCAGGGTATAGAGAATGTCACATGGCAGATACTAATTGTTACGATTAGGGTCTAACAAGCATGCTACCCTGCTGTTTTGAGAATGTCTCTGACTTTTGATCCTGACATCTGTGTCTTACAAGAATTTCACTCTGCTCTGACATTCCTTCTGATGTTGATCCAGGAATTAATGGATTGTGAAAAAGCTGGCAGGATATCATTTAAAAACTAGAATTCTTAGTGTACAACAGATGAAAAGGTATCAGAATTCACATAGTTGATGTCTGATACCAATACATTGCCTATATGCATGTGTTTAGTATGAAGCAACATCTCAAAAGAGAGGACAGAAAATAAAATTTAAAATGAAGCTTCATGCTGAATAGATAGATGTACAGTATTGCTATTGTTCTTCAGCGTATTACAAGATGGAAACTATCCATGATTTAGACAAATTCTGCATAGTGGAGATTCAATTGGTTAAAATTTCTATTATCAAAACATATTACTATTAATTGCAAGGTAGATTAAAAGTTTCATAAACTCTTTCAATGAACATTAAAGCAATCAAAATCATGAAAGAAGTTTCACTAGGGCCATTCGGAATTGCAGTTACAATGTGGCATGTTTTGTGGTCACCATCATATCACTTCAGTTTGGACACGTATTCAAGCTGCTTTCTGTTGCAATATTTTCACATTTAAAGGATTTCAGGGGGAAAAAAAGAAAAAAACAACTTCAATACACCAAATAGCAAAAGTTAAACTGGGATTTTTTAGTGCTTAAGACTAAAGAATTACACACAGAATTGAAATTACACATCAGAGGATATTGCCTTCTATTTTGTGGTTCTGGATAATTACTATATGCCAGTGGATAATTTAAACATAGCTTAGAGTCAATGACATTAATGTGTGACAGGCAGCATTACAGAACATAGTTTGCAACTTTAAATGAAAAAAAAAAAAAAAAAAAAAGGATGATATTTGGGGAAAAAAAAAAAAAAAAAAAAAAAAGAGAAATCAGGATTATCACAGCAGGAAATAAGTAGTGCCATCCTTAGAGCCCAAAACATTTTTCAATATGACAGAAAAATAAATCAAAAAAGAACTACAGAGCTTCAACAAGTTAAGATGAATTTAGATTCAACTCAATCGTTGATTACTGTCAATAATAATAAGAAATAAAACTAAGATTACACGGTTTAACCACTTCTTCAGGTCAGGCAAGTCAACCAAACTTCAAATCAAACTTTTGTCATTATTTGTTAATCTGTTTCTATTATTTGCATCTACATTTGGGTTCTTTGGATGTTTTTACAATTACTCCTAATACTCAAAAGCATATATTTTGGACACAAAGTCCAGAATTAAATGTTATCAAGAACCAAATACAATTAATAAAAGCAATAGTCCAGACAATCTGTATAGCTATTTAGCTGTTTGTGCCTAATACACTTACATTGGAAGTACTTGTTCTAGGGAACATACATGTATCCAAAATAAGTAGTCCATAATTGGAATCAATTTATGAGAAGTCTACTTGTATCTCAGACTTTGGGAACGAATACATTGAAAAAAGATTAGTGATGTGCAAGTTGTGTGCCTCTTACCAGCATGTACAGCAATTTTGTTGCTCAGGTGTGGGCATTCACAAAATTCTAACAACAAAACAATAATTTTAACAAAGTATTTTAAAAAAAGCCTCAACAGACATTTTTTATACTAGTGTTATATCCAGGTAATTCGTTAATGTTTTGTCCAGGATGTCTTATTAAAGACATCAATTAATTACTGTTTTGTTTTAAGATAAGAATGCATGCTTTTAAGTACTAAGATTTCTTTTATTTCCATTAAATATAATTTAAATTTACTGTTCTATTTTTTCCTTAACATTTCTGGAATTCATTTAAGAAAGAAAACACAAAGTGGAAGAGAGAAGAGGAAATTAAATAGTGGTGAAGAGGCAAAAAGTAAAGTGAATAGTTAAAGAGAAAAGGCTGGATCACATTTAAGATGGGGAAAAACAAAAGGCAAAGCTTGAAAAATCTGAAAAAGTAAGGTGGGGTGTGATGTGTGACAGGTGGGGTAAGATGAGACAGTTGGGAGGAATGAAATAAAAATGAAGAGCACAAATTAGACAAGACATTCATTTCAAGCCCTTAACAGGCTGGATCTCATCGTTGTCATCAGACAGGAAATGTCAGAGCTGGCATTTTTATTTTTTTTTAATGCTTTTTACTTGTTTAAAAAAAAATCTGCCTTACAACACATAAAAGTCTATTTGCTTTAAAGAAAAATACATTTTAATTTGTTCCCATTTTTTCTCCTACTCAATCTTTAGCAAACATCAATTCTTTTATACTGAAAACTACAATAATTATAAGGTTTAATACTTCCATTATATTTTGAGTTATTTTATTTAATACTTGAACAGGAGTTGAATTCCATAAAAATAACTAAACTTTGCACTTATAACTACAGGTGGATTTCTGGAGGAGGTGAGTATTGCGTAAGATGACGTGCGGTGTTATTTCACAAATACAAACAAATCCTTGCTGTACAGGTTGGACTGATAAAGATATGAAGATATTCCTTCCAAAAACAGATGAAAATTGACTGTGTTGAAAACAAGTTTCTTTTCTTTTACTTCCAGTTAATGGAAATAACTTAAAGATACGTAAGTTTTTAATATAGTCTTTAGGAAATTTCTGGATAGGACATTTGAGGCCTGTAAACAAAGGCACAGTATATTATGTATTACCAAGCTTCTCTCAATATGGTCTCTTAATTTGTCTGTGTCATTTTGTTACACACACAAAAAAGAATCCTTCTGTACTGGTACATGGCAGAAAAGGCAAGCGCAGTAATTACAAGGCACATGACCATAATTTGCTACTCCATTTCTTCTGAATAATCGCAAGGTTAAATTCAAATGCAGAATACAGCCAGTAGGAAAGTACATATACTGTATGCAATTTTTATTTATTCAGTACTTTCAAAACAGTGTGGTTTTTTTCTTATTTTTAGCCTAAATAATCTTTTCAATTTTTTTTTTTTAATTTAAAATGTCTACCTCAGAAGAATATATATATAACACTAAAGCATTTCCATAATGAGGGAATGGACTTCTACCTCATGTATGGCTTCAATATTTACACAGGACATCCTCTTGCCTCAACTCTTCTAAAAAATTTTATCCATAAATTAACAAATAACAAATAGGGTCTAGTGTATTTAGGAAATAAAACGTTGAGCTAGCAAAAAAAAATACGTTTTCTTTAAATTATAGCTCTATTAGCATCTTTATATATACTTAATGAAAGCCAAATAAATGTAAAGTAGAAGCTAATATACTGGATTGTATACACTGAGTTAATTAAACGATCACTGAAGACCAACGCAGCAAGGGATCAGAAAAGGCATTTAAAGTACACACAATTCGTTACGCTAATAGTAACCCTATACCTGTTACCAACAGTGAATGGATGCTTATGAACAACAAAAAAAAAGAAATGAAATATCAGGGACAGTGACATCACTGAATGTCTGATAGGATTTCCAGACACAAGAGTTGACTTCAGATCACCAGGTTTAAAGACATCACTAGATCAAACTACCACTAGTATTTCCAATTTCTATTCTCTACTTGCAGTTTTAAAAATGTATTGTCAATCACAGGCCTTTTTGGGGGGCCAGAAACACCCTATGAGAGATCTCAAGTCTCATGAGGAGCAACTGAGTGCACTGGGATTACTTTGTCAGCAGAACAGGAAGATCAGGGGAGACCTTACTGTTCTCTACAACAACCAGAAAGGAGGTTGTAGTGGGGGGAGGGTTGGTCTCCTCTCCCAGATAACAGTAATAGGAACAGACATAATGGCTTCAAGCTGCGATAAGGTAAGCTCAGGTTGAATACTTGTCTTCTCTGAAACAGAGATCAAGTATGGGAGCAGGTTGCCCAGGAAAGTGGTGGTTACCTTCCCTGAAGGTATTCAAGAAATGTGCAGATGTTGCACACAGGGACATGGTTTAGTGGGCACAGTGAGGATGGATTGATGGCTGGACCAGATGATCTCAGTGGTCTTTTACAACCTTAGTGACTGTGTGATGATTTGATTCTATACTCTTGCTAAGGAAGATTCATCAAGCTTTATCATGTTTCAGTCACTTACATAAAAGAACTGATGCCAAGATCCTGCTAATCTTTTCACAGCTGCTCAATTTGAAAGGTTTTAAATATTGTCAGATAGGTCATTTATTAAACTAGATTTAGAAGCGTACTAGGTTAACAGCATGCACTCAGAGAAACAGGAACAGAAATAAGTATATTGTACTTCAAAATTTTTGTAATATGCCCAAAAATGCAGTATAATTTAAATGGAAAAAGTACCGAGCCCTTTGAGTATTACAATTCTCATGTATATAATTTCTGGAGTTAACACACGTATTTTACCTTACTTTGAAAATTAATCAAAATAGCCACTGGTTATAGCACAGTTTATAACCTTAACCCATTAGATGTTCTATTTCATTATATTTCAGCATGTTTCCTTTTTCACTTACCTATCTTCAGACTTTAAAAAGATGTGCTACCGTTCTTGATCAATGGGAAGAGTACTATGGCTTGCTCAATGTCAAAATGCTCGTAGCATAAGATATCAACAAATTACACTAATTTTTCTAACTCATAAATTGAACTCTTTAATGTTAAAGTGTATTATGGACTACCTTTGTTTAAAATCTTCTAGACACTACCACCATGTGATGTCTCAATCGTTCTATCTATTGTTCTGAAGTCATCCTCTTTCTTCCCTGTACATTCCTCACCTTGCCTTGCATTCAGTGTCCTTTCAAATCTCAATGGTATCCTTGGCAGTGAGGAAAACCTGATCGAGAAATATCACAATCACACAAAAAAAGCAATTTATGCATTTTATCTACTGTTCTTTGTTGCCAATTCTTTTCTCCTTGCTCACAGAAAAGAGATTTTCAAGTTTTCTGTTTCATCAGTTACTTCTTTTAAAAGTTCCAGGCCTGAGGAGGGCAGGAAAATCAGCTATACTTTGTCTGATTGATACACAAATGACCTTATTTTTTTTTACAGGTGCAACTCATAGACCAGATATGTATTATTCTACAAAACTACAAGCTAAAAAGTGTTATACAGCCTCCTTCCTAAGATGTGAAATTACAAAAACCACCAAGGAATTTCCACACTTAGCTAAAATTAGTTGACACGTTTTAGAAAGATATCAAAATTACATGAAAAGTTTTTGACTGATAAATATAGAATATATTTTGATAAGTATTTTCAAACATTAATTACCTGTGCACTTGAAAATGTTTATTTCTTTTCCACTTGACTTTACATGGTCTCACTGTGCTTTGTTATACCTTTGCCTACTACATTACAGAATATTCCACTGTGACACAATCTGTATATTCAGGTATTCTTGATATTAAAAAAAAAAAACCTGACACTCTTTTGGCATTTCTGAAACAAAATACTGAGGGTAGATTTGGAAAATAGGACCTTAGAACTGTTGAATATATCTAAAAAGTAATGGACTTTGAAGAATTTCAACACATCTGGTAATTTAGGTCTCTAAAAACCTAAGATAGTTGACACCATAAAGTATATTTAAAATGTCCAGAAATACCACAGCTAAAGATACCACAGGACTCTCACCTGAAAAGCAGTAGCTGGAAGATGCACTTCCTATTGTTAAAGACATGTCCATGAGCCCCACACTATGAAAACTACATATCTACAGTAAAAATGGTTGGGATCTCATCTGAAAGAGGCTGGAGTGCATTTAAATACATTTATTAATAAAGCACAAGGACACTAAGACCTGCTCTGTGACCAACATTCACCCCTTTTCCATAATATATGTTGAGTGACAGTCCTAGAAACACACGGAGAATGTGATCCAAAAATGTGAGATTGTGACCATTACATTTGTTTGAGCTGTTTGGTCAGCATGGAATGACCAAAAATATCAATACTTCTGTCACATATTCCTTCTTGCTGGTCTGATATCTCCAACATCATGTCTACACGGCCCAAAGACCACAGCCTTACAGTTCCAACCTGGTAAGGGTGCCCTGTAGCTAGGTCATTTACCGTCTGCTGTTTGTGCAGCCTTCTGTGCTTTAAGTGGGGAAGAAGGATAGATAAAGTACAGGCAGTTCTAAAACCCAAGTTGCAGTGGTCCCTAGGGAACCACTGCCAGCTGGCATAGGTTAAAGCAACCAGAGGCCTGGGGCTATGGAGAAAATCAAGGAACTGTAACCATCACCCTGACAGCCCCACAGAGGACACTGGATAAGTAAGAATCCAGGTCTTTGCGTATACTGGAGAGAATATCAGTTTATTTATCACTTTTTCTGAACCATTTCAGGTGTTAAAAAATTGAACAATGTAAAAGCCTTGCCAGTAGATGGAAGCTGGACAACTTTTAGATATTTGACTGATACGTATGAGATGATTTCATGGAAGAAGCTTGAATAGGCTTTTAAAATCTTATTTCTCAGCAGTGTTGCAGGATTCAGGGATTTCAGTGGATTGAATGATTCTTAGCCCCACGCACATTGACGATTTACATCGCCTCGAGAGGGAAGCTAGTTTTCAAACCTCACCATTTGTTACCCAGCATTCATTGCTTTTCTGGATTGAAAATGTACAGACCTTTGTAACTAATACTGATTAAAAACAAGCTGAGGATCTGCACTTCCCATAGGATTTTGTGAAACCGACACGCACTGTTACTTAGATCTGGAAACAAGTAGCTGCTATTAAGTGCCTTTTTACAAGCATTCAAAGTAGAAGCTGAAAAAATGATTGTAAATCTAAGTCTGGACAAGAACCACATAGATCAGATTTCAGTGGATATGAAGATTCAGCTGAAGGATCAGCAGTTACAATGCCACAGTTCCTGAATAACAAAGTGCTACAATCTTTCAAGGTGTGCCTTTATCAGATATTTACAGCTCAATTTCTTCTACTCAGCTGTATTTATGGGACTGTCATCTGTAAAAGTATTCTCTATATCCTTTCATCACTTGCACCCAGTAGCAAGATCAACCGTGTGCAAGACTCATCATGTTCAGGCGTGCCTTTCACCTTTCATCAATTATTGTTGGTCATCAGGAACATCTACTGTAATTTGTACAAATTCCCAGAAGAACTAGAGTTAAACAGGTCAAGAAAAATACAGAACACGAGTGGCTGTATTCTTCGCTAAGGCTGATTTTAACAGAACACTGAGGAACAAAGAAAGTCTATGTCAATGTTTTTCATCTCGGGGCAACCGGCCTGCTCAGTTGAATCAGTACAATGGCAATTTCTCACCATTCTCTCTGTAGACTGCAATAGTGTTACCATCAGTATCAAATAGAATATATCATCTGGCTTCCACAGCTACCTCTCTTTACAACAAGCTTGAGAAATGGCATTTACGTACAACCAGAATTTAACTTGTAGCAGCAAAATAGTTTGCATAATAAGAAACAAATGAATATATTTAAATTCTTTTCAGAACTGAAAAGCAAAAGACTAAAGGATGTTTTTAAAACTAGCTGTCAAAAGTAGTTAAGAATAAAAGCATGCACTAATAAAACATTACTAGTGTTATAAAATTCCACTGCCATTGTAATTAATATCAAAATATCACAACTGGGGAGTTAAATTTAAGATCTGAATTACTTCACTGGCACTAATAAATAACACAATGCATGTTAGCAAGAGTTGGAATGACCATGCCATTGAAGGGTTAATGGTTCTTGTTATGGTAGAAATTTAAATATCATGGGGAAGCACCTCCTGACCCAGCCATCACTGAGAATTATGCAGATTCAAATGGGAGCCACACAGGCTTTGATTTCCCCCAAGGATTGATGAACAAGTACAAAATAATGGAAAGTGACAGGAAGCAGATGACTGAGGTCTAATTTAATGTCATTCTAAAAGACAATATATCTTAAATTGGCCTTAGGAAAATTATGGGTTATAAATAAGAGAATAGAAACATGCACTTTATCATTTTAGTTCACTAATTTAAGAAGTAATCCTTTGAACAGATGAACAGTGAAACAATTGTCATTTGGCAATGAAAATTTGCAAAACTTAAGTAGGCGTACTTTGTTTGCATTCTGTAAATTTGCAATTTACAGAAAAGGCTGTAATCCTAAAAGGGAAAGCCTATTAAAATTACGAAGCAATCTGAAGAATTTTACACAAATATTAATTTGAGACTGTCATGAAGACGAAGAATTGTTCTTAAAAACTATAAAATGTTGTGAGGATATGCTTAGGAATGGTTTGCAATTTTAGTAAAGGATTAGCTGCACACACACTTATAAAAAAAATGAAAAAAAAATTATGCTGAAAGGATTTCTCAAGAATAAAAGCCAGAATATTTCACTACTTTGACGAGTAAGGATCAGAAATCGTCTTCTAAAGGACCAAGTTAAACATAAGCCATGCTTTAATCCAAATCGCCCAGACTTCCGAAGATGCTGCATTCAATATGTGCTTATTTAATTTTAAATTACAGAATTTATAAAAATATCAACATTTGCATAATCTGAAGCCATTCCATTTTACATCACAAATATTTAATGTTTCGTAAAGCAACAGCATGTTCTTATTCATCAGAAATGATGCTGTTCATTCTGTGTGATTTTTTTCAGTTCTTTAACATTAATGAAAAGAGGTATCCCAAACAAGATATTTGCTTTGATTTTTTTTCTCACTCAGAGTCTAAACATAGGAGATGAATTTTAATAATTCAAAATAGATTAATGCAACCTCAAATTAAAAATCTAACAATCAGACATAAAGCTTTGGAAAGACTCACTACAAAAACTCACATTAAAGCACGGTCAACAAAATTATGAAGTTTGCCTCTAAAAATAGAGGTTTACTAAGAAGCTTATTTTTACTGCCTCTTAAAAAAAGAGAAGAAAAAAGAGAGACAAATAGCCAGTTTGAAAGCACTTAAAAATGCCTTCACAAAAAAACATCACAGGCTCCCAAATATAATCAACATAAGAGAAAGTAAAGTGGCATTGCTCAAGTACTCCATCTGCAATGTAATCACATGGTAGACCTGAGGGCATTTCAGCAGTGCTAACAGAACTGCCTCAGGAATCTACACAGCAGCCAGATGCCAGCCCTGGAAAAATGCGTAATACTGTATGATAACTACATCCTGTGACTGGTATTTAAAGACAAGCCATAAGACTGGTCCTATGTCTAGGGCTGCATATATTTTCATTTTGTGTAGTGCCATTTTTCTTATAAGGATAAATTGAATAATGCTGATAAAATCTGTGCACCCTCAAAAGATTCCTGAGAAAGAGCTAAAATAGTAATGCATAACACTGTACAGGCAAAAAAAAAAAAAAGTGTTGTAAAATTCAACTACAATTTGCTGACAGCAAACTAAACTTGGCAATTAGTGAACATATCAATGTATTTGCATGTTTGAAATTTTTAGTGAAAAGAAGATGTCAAGGAAATTTCTCCCTCTAGAAGAATACTGCAAATACGTTACATACAAGGAGGAGCAATAATATATCTGTCAGACTGCCTTTCTAAAATGTGTTTTCTATACGTAATGAACATGCTTTTTAAAAAAAACTGAGGCTCAAATCACCTTTATTTCCACTTTCCCATTAAAATCAGCAAGTTTCTACAGATGATAACTTACACAGTTTGGAAACAACGTAGAAGCTGTTGCCATTGGAAAATCGTGCCTTGATTGATATGCTTCCTGACATCAGGTTGTTCTCCTGCATGCAGTGTCCATTGTTCAGTGACATTTGCTGCAATCTTCAAAACTACATTTTAGTCTATGTGATGTAAGAAATCTATCATTTTATTTAAAGAAAACTCAGAGAAAGAAGTGAAAGGAAGAGAAATTGCGACTATACTGAATACAGTAACTTGGATTAGGCAAGCAGTCTAGCAAATCTGAAAGAAAACTTCAGTGTACAGTTTCCTATAGTTTCCCTGAACATTCTCAGGGCTTCTGATCCACGATACATCATCCAAGTGCATGACCTGGACAAAGTGTTGACTACAACTCAATCTGTCCAAGGAACTTGTGGTAACTAAACAAAAGAATACCTGAGAGAATCTTTGATGATGTAACAAAATTTCTCACAAATAATGAGATTGAAGCTTTTTAAAATTATATCTTCCTATCTCCAGGCTTGAGAATCTCCCTCACACTGTATGGTGGGAGCTGGTAGCTGGAGTCTCTTTCCACTCACAGCCAAGGCCCAGAGGATTGTCTTCCTGATTTGAAACCGTTTCCAAACTACCTTTAACCATGGGCCTTGTTCTGCATTCTGGAAGTATCAGGAAAACAGTGTTTATTCATATTACAAGCATTTTGTTTCATCTGATGTAACAGACACTTTACAGTACAACTTCAAAATTAACTTTAGAGTAAACTGAGCACCTGATAAACACAGTAATTACAAAGTAAGATCCCTGCAGGTTAAAAGGTTTGGCGCAGAATATAAATATTACCACTACTGCTTCTTGTGTGCTATAAGGCTGCAGAAATTGCCACTCAATCTAGGATTAAAAAAGATGTGGGCACAAGTTTTATTTTCTTGCTTTGCTCACAAAATAAAAATAAATCTTGTCTAATGTATACAGGAATGTCTTTCTGCTATGCGATTTTAAGTTTCTCAGAGGAGAATGGTATTCTATGGGATATTTTGGAAGCCGACTTCTTCCAAACAAGCTGTTAGCAAAATACGCGTTTCAGTTTTTCAGTCTTCTGAGCATGACTACTTCCATACTTAATTACCTATCAGTTGGAATTTTAACAAAACAGACTATAATGCCTCCAATTGTAACTTAGGAGAGTACCATATAAATAATACGTTCATATTTGTCAAGTTCTAATGAATATAAATACAACTTTCTAGATAGCAATAGGCAAACATGACTATTAAGAAATGGAAAGTTAGAAAAAGTAGTTTTTTCCACATTTGGTTTTGACAGAGGAATAGATAAAATTGTAGAAGATACAAATCAGAAAGGATACATAGGTACTAAAAGAACTATTGAAGTCTTATCAGACTAGGAAACTGAATGCGACCTGTAAAAATCTCAAAGCAGCTGATAATAAAAGTCTTACAACAAAAGAACCTGATGCATTAGCAGCATGGAACTATATAACAGAGGCAAGTCCCACAGTGGGAGGTTAGGACTGGTATACAAGTATTCAAAGGCATGAGTTTAAAGTAAAGTTAGAAAAATAAAGGCAGTAAGGTAATGCTGTGCATTGATATCTACAAGTAAAACTCAAGATGTTTAATATATCGCAGACCATACAGTAGCCTTCACTTAAGAATTCTGAACCAACTGCTGTGTGCACTCAAATATTCGCTAATGAGTACTTCTAAAAGATTTCAATGGAAGTGGGACCTTCACATAACTAGAGAATAGCAAACAATTTATTTTGAAAAAGGAAAAAAAAAAATAAATAAATCAGTGAAACTACAGAGCACTCTTAAGAAGCCATTAAATATTATGAAGTACTGTGCACCTTTTCTTTATGTTTGAGTAAGACTAGATAGATGTATAAAAGGGGTGATGTCACATTTACAGCAATAACCAGCATTTTGCAAGAGGAAGCAAGAAGAATTTGGCTTAGAAAGAGAAAGGCTTAAAACAGATATGACAACTGTTTAAAAACATATGGGAAGGAGGTAAACAGCAAGGAGGATGCACAGCTTTCTCAGAAAAAAAAACACACGATTAGCACAACAGGAAGAAGTTGATATTAAATAGATATGAAAACAGTCAGAATGGAAATAAGAAGCAAGCTTTTAACCACCGGAGAAATGAAAATCTCACACAGCCTTATTACAGTAAAACTGAATGCAAAGAACCCAGCTAGCTTTTTAAAGAAGAAATTGATAAGTCTTCTACAGTATGGTTCCTAGTTGTAGTGCAAGACTGACCCTGACATTACGGTCCTTTCTAGTTCTACATTTTCAAAGCCTCAGATGAATTTGGACATTTAAAAAAGACCTTTGATAGACAAATACAATAGTGATGCTAGTTTTAACTTGTCTGCAGTTACTGGGAAGACTTAATGCTCCATTTCTCTTTCCTCAAAAATCAAAAGATTTTTTGCCAATTATGGCAACTAGAAGTAATTCTGATGGTCTGTTTCCTTGCTTTAGAAATTTTTTAAAGGTATTTTATGGATCTTGAGAGATATTTGCTTATCCATTAAGTGTTCAACAGGTACTTGTTTGTCTACACAAAATTTGTTTACAGAAATGTCTGCTCTATGGAGTATTGGAAGGGCAAAGCCAGCACAGGATTAACATGTTTGTTGTGAATTATCCAAATTCTTCACTGTTTTGTGTGTGTATGTTTTGTTCTAATATTTTTATTTTAGCAAGATATGTTCACTTTTCCCCTTTCACAGAACCTGAAAAATTAGTCACTAGACCAAGTTCTGTGCTTTCTCAGTAAGATGAGAGCCAGCTCAAAACAGTGGGAGGAGAATGAGAAGAAACATTATCTCTTTCTGTTGCAGTTCCAGTACATAGAATACATGTAATGCTTTTTGTGTTTGCTAGTACACTGACTTACACTAATGATTCCATAATTAGGTAAAGTTAGATCATTTATATCTATGTCAGAAAATCTGTGCCCTTATAGGGATATGTAGACTGCATTATAATTTCATCTGAGTCTCCATATTAGAACAAAGAGCACAATGCTTTCACACAATTATAATTCTAAACTATGAATAAAAACAACCTTTAAAAGAGAACTAACTTGAATCAACTGCTCAAATTTAATTGTCACCTAACCTTTTTAACTTCACTTCTTCCCTGAGTAATCAGCTGCACAAAACAGAATCAAGTGTTCTCACTGCGCCGGTGTAGCTGAGTACACAAATAATTTACCTTCTAAATATAGTTCTCTGAATTGCACGTTATTAAATGTTAAAACCTACAATGTGCATAGCTGTTGTTCTTAGTTTCCCCTGTATTTTTATTTTTTTTTTAATCTAATTCTTCACATCCAGAAAGCATTTGAATAATTTTATACAATGAAGCTTAAATTTGCACGGCATAAACATTTATACACTTAGATGATATTTTTTTTAATCTTCACATACCATTTTCTCTTTCTACACAGTCTTCCCCCTTCTAGAACCAGAGGTGTGAGGATCAGTAGTGATAACGGACTGTAAGCAAGTTTTAACACAAAGAAGTGGAGTTACATAATTTTAAGGCTGTTGGCTGACAATCATGCTGTGGTTAAACCTTTGTTCACTGGTTCACCCTGGAAATAAGACTAAAACACGACCTTACTCAATACATCCTTAGCCTTCTTGCTGAACACCTGTATTTTGGGCAATCTGCACAAACAAGGATGGTGACAGTTCTGGTAACTAACAAAACTGACCTTTCGTTCTGTCATACAATAGGACATTGCTTAGAAATTTTATAAATCCACTCATTCCATGCTAGGAGGAGGTGTATTTTTGCAGAAGCTCTTTCATTCCTTCTCTGAAGTGTGTTGGTCTACTATGGAGAAAATCTGCTTCTGCACTGTATAGTGGCAACTTTGAACAAGAGGCCAGCTCAAATTTGTAGTCAATATATAAAATTACAGTTACATAATATCTATATAGCTTGCCACTTAGCCTGATAGAACTTTTCTTTTCCTTTGAACAATTGCTGTCTTTAAGAATCAAGGACATAACCAGGGGGGAAAAAATAAATCATATTTATCAAGAATTTATGTGAAATAATTTTTTGAACACAATATATTAAAGTGTAACAATTTGGTAGACAGCATAGAACTCAGATGACTTAGATTTCTGGAGCAGAATTTTGTTGGCTCAGGGTAATTTTAGAATTACAAATATCTGCATGTAGTTTCCTTGCTATGACCACAGAAGAAGATTCACAATTACACTGAAACAACACTTTAGCTCACAGTACAGGCTGCAACACGCTCTTGATTCACAGTCACCTGATTGTTGTCTGAACTGTGAGAGCTCTTCAGAAGCCCAATAAAGTAGAATCCTTTTTTGAAAGAAGAACATATGAGAAAAGTACAAGACTGGCAAACCACTTCCTGCCACTCAGCAAAGAGAAACGTATACAACCTTCCAGATAATGAATCGCTCAAGTTGTTGAATTGATATAATGAAGTAGATAGGAATACTGAAATTCCTATCTGTCTGAGTGAAAGATAATCAGCAGAGAAAACCAAGCTGGAAATAATTCAGAAGTTGGTGGCCATCCTGAATGGTGCCAGCACACAGATGTTAATCACTAATTCTGGACAAAATCGTAGAACCATAGAATTGCCCAGGTAGGAAAAGACCTTAAAGATCATCAAGTGCAACCACAACCTAACCACATTACCCTAAATCTAACAGCCCTCTGCTAAATCATGTCCCTGAGCACCACATGCAAATGGTTTTTAAACACTTCCAGGGGTGGTGACTCAATCACCTCCCTGGGGAGCCTATTCCAGTGCTTACAACCCTTTCTGTAAAGAAGTTTTTTCTAATATCGAACCTAAACCTACCCTGTTGCAACTTGAGCATTTCCCCTCACCCTGTCACCAGTGAGAAGAGACCAGCCCCGCTCTCGCTGTAAGCACAGGAAGAGAGCAATAAAGTCTCCCCTCAGCTTCCTTTTCCCTGACTGAACAGCCCCAGTTCCTTCAGTCTCTCCTCACAGGCCATATTCTCCAAGCCCTTCCCAAGCCTTGTTGCCCTTCTCTGGACCTGCTCCAGCACCTCTGTATCCTTTCTGTACTGAGGTGCCCAAAACTGAACACAGCACTCGAGGTGAGGCCTCACCACTGCCACATACAGGGCAGGATGACTTCCCTGGTCCTGCTCACCGCCCCATTCCTGACACAAGCCAGGATGCCATTGGCCTTTCTGGCCACCTGGGCACGCTGCTGGCTCATACTCAGCTGACTGTCCATCAGCACACCGAGGTCCCTTTCCCTCAGGCAGTATTCCAGCCACTCCTCCTCAAGCCTGTAAAGTTGCCTGGGGTTGTTGTGACCAAAATGCAAAATATTGCAGCTTAAAATGAGATCTGAATAACAGAAGGCTGGAGGGGACAACAGAATTCTCTGATGTTCTGGATGCACTTGAGAAAGTATTTGGTTAAGTCAGCACAGCCTGGTAGTCTACTACATAAATATGCTCAGGTGTACAAAGTTTTAAGTAGGCATATTTCTCAGTGTGTTACAACAAAAAGCTGTTCAGCAAGAAAATGGAACTATATGAGTTTAGCAACAAATTCTAGAAATGAATTTATTTTTACATCCTTGAAACAGGCAAGTCAATGTAAGCCAATTAGATGATTTTGATGTAAATCTCTATATATTACTCTAAAATAATACTTTAGTTTTTAAATGGTAGTTCTTATTTTAGTACTGAATTAAAGTAATTCATCAAGATTCAAAAACAAAAAATGCAGCAAATGATATATTAAAAGAAGAAAAGCAACAAGCTAAAAGTCTACACTTTTACAGGGTTACAAAGAACAAATGTTAAAGCACAAAATCTTAGCTTAATAAAATTACAGTATAAGGTACATACAATTACACCTGTGTGATATACAGTCTACATACAGTGATATAAGTCTAGTGCATGCACTGTAAACAGGCCTCATCTTTTGGGATCTTTTGGGCATTATTTGAATAAACAAAAATTAATTTAAGGGAATTATAGCATGGAAAAGTCTTCAAGAAGTGCACAATTATATAATGTCTCTTTTACAGACACAGGGCCCTCGTTAAAATTTAAACAGCTAACAGCTAACATTCACGCACTGATTTAAAAAAAAACTCCCGTTGAATATTTCAGGACTCAATTGTTTAGAAATATTGAGGAAAAGTTGCACCAAATCACAAAATAGTATTTGTGAATCAAATAAAAAAGACAAAAATAAAACGAATATAGTTTTCAATTTTATCTTTTAGGGTGTTTTTTTTTCTTATGTTCAGGTTTTAAACGAGTAATTACCTTTGAGTGTTTACAACAATTAAAGAATAACAATGATTAATTAGGAAAGAAAGTGAAGAATACTAATCAATCCTTATGACAGTTTTTCTTCTCCCATCTCAAGCCTTTTCGTCACCCACAAAGAATGTGTTTTCTATACTGTTCAGATTCTTTGAAAAAACATTCATATTCTTGTCCATTCACACAAAACTCTCTTAGTGAGCATTGTTTTAGGAGGAGTGGGTGGTAGGCAGGGGGCACAGGATGTGGAGAGAACAGATAGGATGTCAGGTGAAGATGGAAAGCTGTGCCCTCTCTAACCAGCTGAGGACTCTGCATGATTGTTTTCTTACAAATAATACCTGTGGGTGTTGAAACTGTTCAGAGAATCTATCAAACATACTCTTTCACTTTGCTGTTGTAACTCCATAAAATTTATTCTCATTTCAAAAGACTCTCGGCAGTAATACCTGTAGGTGGTTGAGTAATTTAGAGAAAATCTGTCAAACCCACTTCCACAGACTTTAGCAATAGAATTCAGTAATTACTTTCAAAGTTGTAAAATGCAATGATTTATTTTCAGTATATTCACAAAGTTCTAAATTGAGCTTTTATGTTTTATTTGAATGACTTCTAATAAGAGTAGTTGAAGAAGTAACTCGAAGAGTAGATCTAATAATTGTGCAGCATTTCATTTAACTCACAATAGAAGAATGTCAGTGCTGCACTTAAGCAATAGATATGACATTACTGCATGTATGCTCCCATTTTCATGCAGGAAGACAGTCCACATTTAGTTGTCTCCTTACATAACTCTAAAATGATACATCTGAAACTAATCTTGATTCAATCTTCTCTGTGTAAAACTACAGAATATTTATGAACAATGTAACTCAAGAACTCCTACTCCTGCCCAGCAGATATTCTTAATATTTCTTAATTTAGAATAATAAAATGGATTTGAAAACTCAGAATTTTATTGTAAATCTGGTAATACCCAAGAGTTTTCCTAAGTGCCCCCAGATTCAGGCATACATTCAAATTCCTTTGCTTAACAAACTACCCTTGTCAACTAAGACAAATGAGTGAACGATTATACAGTCTAGCCTATGGCAAATATGATGTATTTTGACCGTACTCAATCCCTAAAGAAAGGAAGTCAGTCCAAGATGAACTGATAGAATCTAGAAGCACGCAAAGACAGTTAAAATGCACAATTTTAGTCATTTGACAAATTCTTAGAATCCAGGTTTGGGTGATCAAAATTACTTTACATGCCATTAAATCAAAGACTATAAATGCGGAGCACTCAAAAGAAGTCAAATCCATATTTCTATGCAGAGATGCACTTATTTCAAATAGGTACAGGCATCATTTTGTGTTAATTCAATTACAGGACCGGCAATGTAATGGAAAAGAGTGAATTTTCCCCTTTCCAACAGCAAAGAATACATGCCCTGTTAAGATTCACTTGGTTACGTATGTGGGGATGATTCAAAGTCTAGTCAAATAGGAGCTGAAAACGTGATGGACAAAGATATTGGATGCTGCTGTAACTTCCTTAGTCCCAAACGCTTGATTTCTAATTTGCAAAAGAATCTCATCTCATTTGTGGTCTATGCTTTGGCTTCTATATATTTTCTTAGTATATTCTATACATTTCTAGAAAACATTAACGTTCAAACAAAGAGAAGCAAAAAATGATGGAAGTTAATGATGAAAAACAATCCAGAAATGACATTCTAAGAGTCTTAATTTAATTCTTTACTCACATTTTCAGACACATTTCCTCTCACCACTATATTCTCTCTGCGGAAGGAACTGGTTAAATTATAGCAAAAAAGCACAGGACATTATTAGCAAATCACCTCAGCAGAGCAAGGGCTATCTCATTGGAAACATGAAGCATGTGTACCATTACCACCCAAGGTACTGTAATGCTTTGAATTCAAAAGAGATTTATAAATTACATATCAGTAGAAGAAAAAACAGAAGCAATATATTTATTGCTGCTTATAAAAATGAGAAGATTTATCAGTCATCCTCTTAATAAACATGCTGTATCTTTGCACTTAGACAAATCAGCCTTTTCTATACAAAGAAGGCTTTAATTATCCATTTTTCAATAATCTCAACCAAATTTTCTTTCTCACTAAATAAAGCATGGTGTGATTACTGGATTTGACAAAATCATCCTTCATGCTTTCTAGACATAACTGTTAATCCCACATCTTTCAAAAATATATTTCAGAAGAATTTAGGACTTCCAATAATTTCCCTGGGAAGAAAAACTCTCCACAGATATTCTGTATTCAAAATGCAATCCAATACATAGCAGAAATTCCTTCTATGTTGTATCAATCAAGTGCCACCTATTTTGAAAAGAGGAAAAAAAAAAAAAACCAACAACCTAGTTAAAGTATCAAAATTTTCTTACAAGATAAGTAGCTCAGAGAGCATTTTCCTCTGATATATGTTTATGAAAAATCAGAAGGAGCCATTTATTATTTATTTCATATATCAACAGATAGAACACTTGGCTCAAATCTGAAACATGACAATATTAACTCAGTGTGATAACAAAGCTTTGGTTATCAACCCTCGTAGGTGTCGAATCAAAGCAATGTAATGTAATAATTTTTTAAGTATCTGGTAACAGCTGACCTATTTAGAAAATAATTGTTTCTTAGATGTATTTTAATGTTGGTTTGAGAAAAAGAAAATGCTCACATTTTTTACAGACTACCAAATGAACAAGGCTGAAAAACAGCAAAAATTGTCTTACTTGTCCTGACCTAAACAGTTTTGTGACAAGGTAAATGAATTATTCCATACAGACAGACATACAAGCCCCAAAGTGATGGAAATAAATAGGGCTTTGAAATAACAGCGTTCATTTTTCAATACAGCTTTTGCTTTCAGAATAATTACCTATGCACAAACTCTAGATGGCAACATTGCACTTACGGTATTACTAAAACAAAATGTCATGCTAAGTCCCTACATATTCTCTTTATCAACATTTTATGTGCCACAGATCTATAGCCTCTTATTATAAGTGTAATGAAGCAGAAGTTATTGAAGCATTTTATTGATTGCTCAGATCACAAGTTTACTGTCATACTGAATTGGCACCTTACTTGCTGAAGCAAACTGCTGACACCTTTTTAAAAAAGTGACAACTACATCTATTTCATGACCAGAAATCCATTTTCATCTCTATCAAGACAAGAATGCAATTTTCACTTCATTTAACTGATGTTAGGCCTGCTCAAGGCATGACACTTAGAAAAAGACACAAGTTTAAGGTTCTTAAAATACTTCTGGTAACTAGAATGCAGTTCAGTTGCGGGAAAAATTTCAACCATCACTCAAACGACAAACAATACAACATGATAAGAATCACTTATCTGAACTAACGAGAGGGCAGTATTTTCTATCAGTTTCAAACTGCAACACCATTTCCATATTCTGTTAATAAGCTGTGTTGAAATATTACACTTCCGCCTAAAATCTTGCTTGACGCAAAGTTTACTCTAACACGATGTTATTTCCTGAGTGCTCCCTACACAGGTCAAACTGACAAAAAATTCATTTTCGTGTGACCTCTGAAGATTGAAATAAAGATACTTAACACCTCTTCCTCAGTGTGAGTCAATGTCACATAAAATTAGATGAGCAGAAGCTGCAACCAAGAGGAAACTTAAATATTTACGTCTAAAATAAGGCAGGGGGAGGTGGGCGAGTGAGGTGAACTCAGGCTGTTCACTAACAACACAAATGCAAGCTAGGGTTGAACAGGAAATCAGGAAGTTTCTTTTTCTTCTTTTCAAGGGGTACCAGTTATAACGCCATCTTTAGCAAAATATAATCTGATTTTCTGAAAATAGCATTACAAATTACCAATTGTAATATTCTGATAACTCTATCAATTAATATGGATATAAAGTATGCATGAAAAACACTGATTAAAAAATACTTGGCAAATAAAATGTATCACTTGTTAGTTTCTCCCAGCCTAAACACTTGCAAAAGGGTTCTAAATAACAGTTAGTTTATATTTTAATTCTGGGGAAAAAAAAAACAACACATAAAAGAATCATTAGAAATCTTACCACACAAAAAATTTGCTGAAATCTGGGAAAACCAATTGAAGAGTCATTTCTTTATTGTTCTCTTTAAGAAACATACGTGTAAAGTGGTGGAGAGAAACTTCTGTATTTGTTTCATGGATGGATTGGATGCAATCAGCCTTCAGTACTTGAGTTGGCTATTTCAAAAGAGTAGTGAAAGATAATAAAAGAAATGTATTTTTTCTTTTCTCTTTGTTCTAATAGGTGCATTATTTCATTACAAAAAAAAAAAAAAAATCAGCATCATTTTTCATGGATCTATGTAGCAAAATGAGGAAAAACTTATGAACTATGATGTCTCTGTATTCAGCTTAGAATAATAACAGCAAAGCTGTTGCATGTACTCTTGAAATAATACATTTAAGGTAGAATTCCCATAGCTGAAATGTAGAATTACAGATGAATAGTAGAATCAGCCAACAGTTCTGTTCTCTTTTATTGTGGGTATTTTCATATTTTATGAAATATTACTTTAATGTAAATTGCTGTGGTTCAAATGATTAAATATCATTACTATAAATTCTGCTAGATCAAGCTAACAAACATTCAACACAATTTTCTGTCACTTCTCATCCCAGCTCAGTGCCCTCATCCCCACATATAACATGCCTGCAGCAAGGTAAAAGGAAACTGAAAAGAACCTTAGGACAGGCTATGTTTGTTACTTACTGCATTGAAGTTTTGCTAAGTTCATGCAAGTATCATATGTGCAAAACCATTTAAATACACTTAAAGCAACTTGTCATGCTCAAATATTTATACCTATACATTTTTCATAATAAATCTTAACTGTGGCAGTGACTGGGATTATTCTTTCATTTACCTGGTCATATGTATTCTGTGCCATTTACTACAGGACAGACAAACAGCTTGAATAAAGTGTAATTCTAAATGAAGAAAATGTTTAAAAATCATTAATATCATTTTAAAAGGTATTTGAGTCTTCCCTTTTGGTCTCTGTTTAGCTGTGCTAGGCCGGTGAATGACAGCTTCCCTGCTTGAAGCATACAGAAAGCACAGCCTTCCTCATTCACTGTCAGTACTATGGCCTTTTCACACGTTCTCTCCACAGCAGTGTTTGTCCCCAAACACTGGAACCCAGCACAATGGCATTCCTACTTCAACACCCCCACCAAGAGCACCACTACATATGAAGAATGTTAATGAGATGGACATCCCCCATCTCTGAAAGTGTTAACTATGCCTCATGCTATCAGATATAATGTTATTTCTATTGTTAGGTGTTACATTTCATTTGAGTTCAGTTTCATTTTTCAGTAGTTTTTCTTCTGGAAACATCATTAATAGAAACTACAGCAACTGGACAAAAAGGTTTTAAAAAGTCTTGCACGCATTTACCCAATTACACATATTATTTACATAATAATCCAGATTTTAACAATTATATTTATTAAGGCATCTCAGAAATTCCAAGAGTCACCAAAGCAGCGAGTTTAAGATTGTAAGGCCTAAGGCTGCCATCTGAAATACTAATAACAAAATAATTCTAACAGTTCTGTGTTTAAATTCCTCTCCCCCCCCTCCTGTTTTTTTTTTTTTTTTTTTGTGTGTGTGTGTGTGTTTTAATAGAAAACTGCATTTCAGTCACAGAATTCATGGCAGTGAAGTGTCAAAATAAGCTTTTTCAAGATTTTAGTGAAGCTGCTATAATATTTTAGAGATATACAAATGCAATTAGGAAGAATTGAAAGGAAAAAAGATCAGTATGCTTTTGTAGTACAGTGTTTAAAGGGGTTTTTTTGTTGTTTTTTTTTCCCCCCCCCATCTCTTTCATTTCAGGCACTGCACAAGCCTTTTTCCAAACATCAAGTGCTCTCAGTTTTACCTAGTTCTCTCCACCTTACGTTATTCTCGAGGAATACCAATTGCAGAACACCGACAGCCTTCTTTGAAAAGGTACAAAGACTGCAGCAAAGAGATGGTAACTCCTCACTGCTCCCTTCCTCTGGGGCAAGAAGCAACAGCGTGCTGATAAAAAGCACTGAGCAGTGCAACTGCACAGTATGGACCAGAAGCTAAGTATTGTTTTAATTCAATACAAGCATTTTAAATTGAATTCCAGATGGATGTTAATAGAAGTAACATGTATTTACATATTATTTGTTGTTTTTTGTATTTGATTTCTACGGACAGAGTATATTAGGAAAATAATATGGGATCAAAGAATTTCCTCCTGCCACTTTCTTTTTTTTACCTCCATTCCATTTTTATTACAGTGAGTAGAGAAAATAACTAAAAATAATGAAAACTGCCAAAGTAACACCGCAATAAACAGAAATCAATGCATTTTTGTAATACTGCCAGATTTTATGCTGGTATGAATGCTGTACACAGTTACGATAGTCACGCTGTCAGGCCTTGGCACAACAGGACAAACTGACAGAGTATTTTGATTGAAGGTCCTGGTTTTTTACGACCGTGCATCCTAATCCTAATCTGCATCATCCAACAATTTACGCTTCACCAAAAAACTTGTTTTAGTTATTTATAAAAAAGCTCAGCATAGTGAGAAGACTATTATTTCAAGGTGTTTTCATAACTACAGTATAAGATAGCCTATTTTACCACTTTTATGTTCAGTACTAATAAAACTTCAGGTACAAAATGATCCAAAAAATTAAGACAATTTAAATTGATTTACATGCTATATATCATCTTTGAGGTAATACAATTTAAACTAACACAAGCTTTCAACACATTCACTGCACAAAATACTTAACATCCTTGTGATGTAAAAGCACTGAAATGAATTGGAAAAGTTTACTAAAATATTTTAATCGTAAGTTTTTTTTTTAATCAACGACTGCCATCCACATAAACGTACATTTATCCCTGTCAGCTGAAGACTCTTAAAAGCTGAAAATAACCAGCAACGTCATATTGAACTTCTGTATATATGTGAGCCTTTCAGCATAAAGAAACACTTGCCTCCAGAAGAGATTTCACATCTGTGAAAATTGTTCTGATTTCGGTCATTTATAATTTCCAACTTAACAATGCTGCACAACCACCAGAGGAATAATTCATACAAGTTAATTTTCTGAAACTTCTTTACACGTACTTTATAATGACGAGCAAAAAATTGTTGATATTGACAGACTTGCATATAAATTTTTATTTTTGCCTGCTTTACTCCGCTAATTACTTCTATACTTGCTTAATACTTGTAAGCAAGCTGCATATTTTTTCTAGAAGAGCAAAGGCTGTGGAAAGTAATATACCTCATTCCTATGGCCTTTGTGACAGGCAGCATTGTCTTTAAAGTGAAGACTGTAAATAAAATGTGTAAAGACATTTCTCAGTCTTTAATGTATTGCTAAACTGACGCAGAAACATTTTGAAACACGCTTTTCTTTTCTGCTTGTTTCTCTCTCACACACACACTCTCATTTCTGGTTTTGGTTGTTTTCTTTTTTTGTTTGTTTGATTTCTTTTTGCTGACCACTATTAGCTCTAGACAGGAATAGTCTCTTGTAGTCAATTCTCATTTCTCTTTATGGATCTGACAGCAGGAGGTGCTGTATAAACAGTGTGACTGACACTTTGCTTGCACTTCTCCTCCCCCTTCCTACACAGGCTGGTAGTATGATAGTCATTCTTAACTCTGGGGCTTGAGATCATTTTGAAATTCTAGTTTCCTAGCTGGCTGGTTAATTTCTACATAGTATATTTCCTGGAAAATCTGTACATGCTTTTTATACATAATTCATCTCCTAATCTTTAAAAATGTGAACATAAGTAAACACCCTAAACTAGACCTTTTCCTTTTTTGTTTTTATTTCCTAAAATAAAACACATGGTTTGAAGAAGAAAAAAAAAAATCTTCTTGCTACAAAGCTATGAAACAATATATTCACTCTCTGTATTCTACATTTGTCCTTTTTTTTCAAAATAAAATGCATTTCTGGTAATAAACGAAAAATAAGAAATGATCTTTAAAGGCATATGCATAGTAATTAAGTATGGGGTTTTGTAAATATTATAGTTATCGAATCTTTCATAATGCCACACTAGTTACATGTTTTATTTATTTAACAAATAAATCTTTCAGCTAAATAATCATTTAGATTAGCTTTAGGAGAAGATCTATGGGACCATTAAAAACTGCAGTGCAGAACAAGCTATGAAAAAATCACTGCTTTATAGAATTTCCACATAAGGAGCAACACTGCTAAGCACAGCATGCAGCAAGAAAACAGGATACATATGACATCTCTTACCAAAAGAGATACACAATTAAATCCTTTGCTGTTGCCTTTGTGATTACAGGATACGTATTTCATTTTCCTTAAAGGTAATGCAGTTCATGCAATACATGTCACACTTCCTTATGACACAGTACCAACTGTTGTTTTTTATAGAAGCAGTACATTGCAAAATAAAAACAAAAAAGCAGGCTTTTAAGAAGTGGGACAACTCACCGGCTTGCAACAGTTTGCAGACTTGTAATCGTTGGTGCAGGGCCAATAGAGCTTCTTGGATATAAATCTTTGGTCTTAAGAGGCTGAAACCTTCTCTCCCTGAGACCCAAACAGGTCCATGCAAAAGTGTGATGGAATTTTGCAGGCATCTATCAAGCACAGGAGCTAAGCAAAAAAAAGAAGCAGAAAAAAAATGCATTCTTTTGATCTAACCAAAATATAGTCTCTAACACAGCCTCAGCAGTAGAACTTACTCTTAATATCTATTATTTATATCTGACCTGGGTTAAGTCTTGGAAAAGCAAGTCCTGCATTTCCAGGGGCCACCATGAAGGACGTATTTATATTGAGACACCCCCCACGAAAGACTCATAGGCTTCGTGAGCACACCTGAATAGTTCTGAAGTGTGCCTAACTAGCTGCACAGAGTGTCATGGTGTGCACTGATTGCCTTATCTTCTCATTTATCACAGATGAGTTGGAACCAACCTTGCTGAAATCTACTTGCATTGTCCTGATAAAATTGCAAGATCCATGTTGTTTCTGTACACAGTTTCCCGTTGAGGAGCTTACATACACCAAACACATTTCAAATGGTAGCACACATAAAATATAATCAACAATCTACTAAGTAATTTTATTATAACTTTCTCATTGCTACTACTTGAAAAACAATTTCTAACAAATAAAAAAAAAAAAAATCAGTGTAGCTGTTTAATAATCACAGAAGGCCAAATGAAACAATGGACTGAATTGATTCATGGTGATGGTCTCAACAAGATCTTTATTTGCTATTCCTGGATTTCAAATCAGTGTAAAGGTTGAAAACATTCTCTCTTAGGGACATAACATCTCTATGTATCACAAATAAGGAAAGATTATTTTGACTTCAGGCATTACTGAGATTCATGTACTTTATAGGTACTTTGTATTTTACTCTATTTTGTAATGTACACGTGGCTCTTTCTTCTGTAACAAAATAAAACAGCATTAACTAGCATTTCAGGAAATTGCTTTATATTGTAAAAAAGAGGAGAGGAGAGGGAGAGGAAGACGAATTACACTTCATTTATTTTATTGAGACAAAGTTTCAATTCAGACATGACAAATATTTAGCCTCATTATCTGCTTAGTCAGCTGCAAAAGCAGAGAATGATCTAAGACCATAATTTAGAAACTTCCATATCTGAGTTCTTGGACAAAGAAGGAATGAAACTTTCAGTTAAATCCATCTTCAAAAATAACTGGAAAATATACTACTGTAATTTGCTTAAGTGAATCTATTTTATGAAAGAATTCAGTACATGGCTAATCAAACCATGTTTGTTTTTCTGAAAGGCACAACTTTTCTTAAAAATTATGTTAAAAGCCAAGTCTTCTGACTTCCAGAACTTTGTGATATCTTATTTAGTCAGCCTTTTAATTCATGCTCACATAAGTAGTCCTGAGAGCTGCCTTATACTAAGTTAACTTCTCCAGCAGAAATCAGTGAACTAATATTTTTCCAGACTATTTCAACAATGCACTTATTCTCTAACACTGGAGTCGGACACAAAATTAAGAAGATAAAGATGAAGTCATGAATGAGGTCTGGAAAATGGGCATGAGTGAATTTATTTGAGAACTAAGGAAGCAGCATCAGAACTAAATGTATATTTCATGTCACATGAAGTGGGGCTTGACTGGTACTTTGTTCAAAGCAATTATAAAAGACAGAAACCTGATTCCAGTGAAGTTTCTGGAAGTTCCACCAAAAAACATCAGCGAACAAGGTTTCTATTCACTGCTTTGACTTTCATTACCATAAGTTTACAAACAGAAAATCAGATAGACACAAGTAATGCTGTTTTTCTGAGTCTGCAAGCAGGCTGAAACACAGCTGTGTGAAAGTGTGTGCATAGGAATTGCCTGTTACATCTGAAGACTAATTATAACACTATCACTTTATCACAAATAATTTCAAGGTAAATATAATGAGCTTGTGCTTATTCACCTCTGAAGGCAGTGCATGCTTCCAAAACAGAGAAGAGATGGTTCCAGAACTTGCAAGAATGACTCAGAAGTGAAAAGATCCATAGTGTAACCTCTTCCAGAAATTTCTAACACCCAAACTGACTTTTAGTCAATCACAATGATTAGCAAATCCAATTAATTTTGCATAAGCAATAGTTGTTCCCCAAAAATCAGCTCTTTTTATCCATAACGCTATTTGCTTCATTCCATGCTTTTATGTTTCCAGATTTGTAACCTCAAACTTGCATTTATTTATTTATTTTAACTTTTTCACATTCTTTTCACCTCCTTTTAAAAATTCAAGATATAAACAATATTTAATTTATTAAGCATTCACTGAAGTAGAAAAGTGTGTAGAAAGGGAAGAATGAGGTTGAATAGCAAAGAAGCCATTTCAAAAGATTATACTTTTACTAAAATAGTCCTTACATTTATTGCTCTGGGTATTTGATTTGTAATTTCAGAAGATACACTCCAGATTTAAAAAAAAAAAAACAAACAAAAAACAAAAAACAAAAAAACACTGTTGCTAGCTTAGGAGCAGTTAAATTGATCACATTTGGAACTAACGTAGATATGCAAGAGTAATAATTTTAAATGAAGAGCTAGTTGTGACTGATGACCAGACATTAAGATATCAGCCAACAGTTATACAGTGTGTTGAAGTACCATTTTTAGCCTTTTGTCCTTTTGGTTACTTACTCAAAGAAGGCACACATCTGAAACAATCTCCTTTTGGCTCAAAAATAATGATAATATTCACAGCGAGTTAGTAAAATACTTCCCAATTCCACAAGACTGCTCTGATGATAAGACTTTATACAAACAAAACACAGAGTAAGGCAAAAAAATCTAGAAGCAAAAGTTCCCAAAGATTTGCAAATCTACTCTTAAGTGTTGCATAGCCCATTCAACATTATAGTTGATAGAGATCACAAACATTGCAAACACTGACTGCGAAGAAGGACAATGAAGTTCAGCAACAGTGTGTTACCCACAGCAAAAGACAAAGGTTGACCCTTTGAAAGGAAGCGTATGAGGTATCTCAGTAAGGTTTAAGAACAACTCACCATGATGTGTGTGCCTCAGGAGCTAGAGATAATACTAGGAGATTCTTAGGGAAATTATGACAGAGCATTAAGACAAAGTCCTTAATCAGAAAATGAAATAGACTGTTGTATAATCAATGAATATATAGATGGTACAGGAGTTTGTCTGATGCAATTATGATACTAGAGCAAAGAAAAGAGAACACTCACCCTATCCTGGGCTTGCATAATAAACTCCAGTGGAGTAGCTCTCCAGAAGAGATCCTTCCCCACTGGCAGTCAGTTCTTAAATGGGTCTAGCAGAGCAGAATTGCCTTCACCTGTGCTCTCGTGGCTGACTCAGTGCCCACCTCAGGTGATCAATCAGAGGTTCGGGCCGTGATTTGGCAGCCCCATACAACTGTAAAGGAAGGAAACCCTCCTTGTTGATGAATCTGAGTTAATAGCACATGAAGAAGATTGAATTTTCTAGAAGAAAATATTTCATTACAGTGCAATTTTACACTCTTCTGAAAAAAAAAAAAAAAAAAAAAAAAAAAAAAAAAGAGAAAGAGAAATTTTCCCAAAAAACAAAATCCAGAGATTTCAAATTCCACAAAAAGCAAGCAGAGTGGGAGCAGCTAGTTAAGTGAAAGAACAGGAAAATCATCCTTGGGTACTTTGGAATCTTCACAAGAGGATTTCAAAAAATAAAAACAAATATCCCAACATTCAGTTCACTAACTTTCTTCTTAAGCTCATGATGTTACACTGAGCCATTTTTTACACCAATTTATCGTAGCAAATACCATAGGACAATAAAGGGATCTTTTTGAGTGTCTGGTGTTTTTTTTCAAAAGTGACAGCATCAAAAACTAGTAATACCTTTTCCATTACTGGAAAAGCTTTTCAGTGTGATCAAAATATGAGATTTTTTTTTTTTTAATCAAACTCATTTGACATAAGGCCTTTTCTGAAGGTACTTCTAATCTGTTCTCTACACTGTCACACTAGACGGAGGCCACAAGATTGTGCAACCATACACTTCTTCACTGTTTCCATCACATAACAATCTGTCCATGGCAACTGGCACGGACCAACTGAACATGTGGTTTAAGCACGGAAACTGAATGATGGAGAAAATGAGGTTTCCTGTGCTTTTTAAATTACGGCAGTGTATTTCTACTCAAACAAAAACTAATCTAACAGCTGCTGTACACTTTTGTTTACATGCTGTATGTCAAATTGCATTGTCCCTAAGGTACTTATGAGAGATGCTCTAGCAGTCATTCTCTTAAATACTGATGCCTATCCGAATTTGGATTTTTCCACCGTTGAACAGAATGACAAGCACACGATTGCTGTACTTACAGCAATCTTTCACAGCTGCTTTGCTTTTTCAGTGATCCTATTAAATTGACGGCATATGCCTGTGGGGTCTACAACGTTACAATTGTGCTGAACAAGATGTGGATTGTACAATACAAATTTGTGCAACAGAACTTGGCTTTATTTTGCAAACCATTTCCCAAGTTCTCCCTCTATTTTTAACTGGAGCAAAATTTAGTTTGCAAACTTACCTCTATCTGTGACCTTTACAGACCACCTGGTTATATTAATTGTTTAGAAGTGCAAACTCTGACTCTCAGCGGTTAGTAGGCATGAAAACCCATGAAGTCTCTTCAGTTCCTAAAATGAGCATGAGTCATGTCTTTTCTTGAACTGAACGAAGTAGCTGTGCATTAAATATGCTGGCACATCTTCTGCTTGAGCAAGTGGACCGAAATGGTGTGAATTGTTAATGCCTTGCTGCTTTGGTTCAAGGCTTGTGATTGATCATTTGTAACTATATCTACTCCTTGTTCCATGAAATCAAGTATGGAGTAATGGGTTCATCAGATTTTTGGGTTAAATTGAGAGTGAAGAGGTACTGTGTGTGGAAATAAGAGTTGCCATGTTCAGGGCTGGCCTTGTAACAGCATGGAATCTAAAGGCGATATTCAAAACCACTTCACTCATCATACGCTTACTGATTCTGAATAGGGTCCATTTGCAGGGGACATTTGGTAGTTTTCCAATACACTTTATGCCTCTCTCCTCTCTTCAGTTCTACCACCCTGCACATCTTTTTTTTTTCCCTCTCTCTTTTTTAACTACAATAGTTTATAACAAGTCAGCATAGAAAATTAATAGATTCAAATAACTTACAATGCAAAAGTAAAAATAGCCTAGGAATGAAGCGACTGTCCTCTTAGTTAATGATACTACCCAAATGTTAAGTTATTTGCTTGACTCAGATTAATAAGAACTCAGCAAAATTTTACTTAAAATACAGAGTAATAATCTCATAATTCTAAAAATAAAGAATAGGTAATCAGATTTCCAGGCAGAAGAAGAGAGTTATAATAGTCTCAATGTTAGTTCTCCATCCACTCACCTGCAAGAATGACACGTTTCCAGACACTTCACGTGGCTTGTGACTTTACAAACAGCTGCGTATGGGACCACTGCAAACCCAAGCCAACAACAACCAGAAGTGACAACTTGTAATGGCCTGCAGGAGAAAAAATCACATTACAGTATCTCCAACAGAACAAGAAAGGTAATGTACATCAGAATCAAACTTGAAATGCTTACAGTGTTCTGTTTCTGCAACAGAAGCCTCAGTATATACACTGTACTATATTATGTCCTCTGTTTATATTTCATTCAATCAGAATAAATTATACCAACTTTTTTCCATTGATTGAATTAATGATTCTAGTCACGTACAGCTTGCAACTAGGTTTTTCCATCTGCTCTTGTGCTGAAGTTCAGAGACAAAACTAAAAACTGAACTAATTTAAGAGAAATGCAGAAAAATAATTGCTAAAGAAGTGTACTGCTTTTATAAATCTCTGCATATGTTTGATGATTATAGCCACTAAAACAGAGATACATTAGTTCAGTGCAATTTCATCCAAGTCATATGTGATTTTTGATTTCTTTTTGCTTAATATCTATTCAGACGAACGTAAGTCTACAACAATCTAGCTGATGCACAAATTTTTGGATTAAGATCTTTTGAGAGGCCTCAGTTCAACACAACATTCTGGAGGAACTCAGGAAACAATCCTGAATGGATTGAATGGCTGGAAGAAGACATACTGCCAGAATTTATGGCGAAGGTAGCCAGAGATCCTGGTGAAAATGAGAGAGAAACTTGTAGCTGTGGCCTAGCAAATCTTTCTTTTATTCAAGCAAAATCTTACTCCTAGTGGACTACAGTTACAACAAAAAAAGCTTTTTAAGAAGGTATATATTCAGTTTTCATATCATGCCATGCAATTCCAGATACTGTTCAGAGTTATTAACTAAGAGTAAAAAGTGCTTCGTTCAGCCAGATAAGCATGCTGCAAGATAGTATGCCAGAAAGAGGGAAAAAAAACTGATCTCAAATCATTTTTATGCATTCTAAATTACTTAGTCAGGTAAAGATGCCTTATGATGGAACTTAATACTGTGTCAGTGCTCTTCTAACTACAGCCCACCATGTCAGCAGCTACACATTTGACAGACCTGTTCAACAACCTTTTTATTTTGCCTCCTTGTAGTGAGCCTTCTACACAGAATAGAATAAGGTGTTTACAAAGGGCTATATTCTGCATGTCAAATAAATTCTATAGATTCACCTGTGCCTTCTAATGGAGTTTCAGAACTTTACAAAGGTAAGTGGAACTTTGAACTGAGCACTGAGTCCTATTTAAATATTAAATTTTAATGTAAAATATATACCTCTTCTGTTAGTATTAAATAACACAGATGATTATATGCAATAATATATTGCACGTTTACTGATAGACATGATCTACTATAATACATATACAATGTAGGGCTTATATAACATTACATTACATCATATATAGTGCTTTAAATTGGTTTGACTAGACTAGCTAATAAGAAATCAATTAAAATATATTCTTCTAGTAATTGGAAATAGAAGCATGAGGAGAAAAATAATATTTTTGTATCCCTGTGAGAACATGAAAGATACAAGCTCCACAGAGATGTGCTTCTAAATTCATAATTATGATCTTAGCCAGATAAAGAAGAAAAACATTACTCAAGCTATGGGATCCATCCCAGTTTACTTCTGGATCTATCCAACAAGACACATCTACTGAATTCCACATCTTAGGATAAAAATGTCAGACAGAAATTGAAATTAAATGTAGGACGAAGTGCAGAAAACAAACTGACTCTTGCTGCAGCTTACTACTGCATTTTTTAGTTCACATTAAGGGCACCGACCTACAGAAAGGACATAAGAAATAATGCCGGATTCGCTTTTCTAAGTTCTAGCTGTGGTAAAGCAAAAACCTGTCCTAAAAATTCTACTTACCACTTATAATATTGCCAGTCATTTCTCCACATATATCGTAGTACTATCTTACTGAAATGAAATTCATCCTCAGTTTTCAATCACTTAAAAAATTAGGAAAAAAAAAAATTGTGTTACTGCAAATAATTCAGATTGAGTTAATTAAAAAATTATTAAGAAAGATGATTAATTCCTCATAACAGTAGGAAGATGTTCTAAATACGTTCTAAACTGCTACAGCTTAAATATTAATCACTTGGACAACAAATGTCTTTGGAGGACAGTTTACAATCCACATAAAATTCAATGTGCAGATGTTGATTCCTTCAATTTCCAGTAATGATTATGTATACAAAAATATGAACGTGTATATGTGAATTTCTGAGCAACACATTAAATCAAATATTCCCAGTTCTCCTTGGGAAAAAAAGTAACAGTTACTTTTATAATAGCTCCAGAAGTTAAAACAAAATGTTAAGTGTTTTTTACAAAGTGAAATAGTAGGAAATGAGCAGGAAAAACTAAACTCATCTCTGATACTTGACAGATACATGTTACAAGACATAGACAGAAATTATTGTTATTAATTTCTAATTAGCTTGGCTATGCAAAAAGATGAAAACCCTGTGTAGTTATTTAAAACGTGCTTTCACAGAACGTTTACAATCACTGTAGAAACACAATACAATGTATTAAAAGTTACTTCAGAAAGGTGACAAGAGAAAAAGACTTCCTAGCAGTGCAAAGTGTGGTCTGCTACTGCACATGAAAAACACTAGGTGCTGCAGGAAAAAAAGCAGGCTGCATGTCCTTACTACACCTTTATGTTAGCTTTTTGAACAGAGCATGCACAGTTTCAATAAAACGATATGCTAATCTCTAGAAATGTAACAATTGCTTAATTTGAACATCCATGTTCTGTTTTTTCCTACTGATGTGTCAGAGCTATAGCTTTAGAGAGAGGTCTCACACTATTCAGATTTTATGTGGAACCAGATTTTCAGATTGAATAGCATGAAGTTGCAAGGCTCAGCCAACTTAGACGTGTACTTCAGCCTTGTAAGTACTTTTTCTTCATGTTCTTCAAAAAATTTGTATTGAATACTTAGATTGTCTTTGTTTAGACTGTACAGAAATCAGAATACTGGAGAATACGCACAATAGCAGCTTTTATATCGTGGGTTACTAATGCAAATGTTATGAAAGAGGTGAATCAACACTATTGGCACCACGACTAAAGCAGAAACTGTCACCGAAAGAGTGCTAGTGAAAAAATTTCAAGAATGAAGTCTAAGATAGATAGCATACATGTTACATTTTGATGACAGAAGTGACAATACTTTGACCAAGAGAAATTCATTGTTAATGAAAATCCTAATGACATTATTCATCTATCATTCCTATTTCGGGTGAGACAGTTGAATATCCTAAACTGTCTGTTTCAAGATGCTTATAAACACACAAGCAAATAATACATAAAATTGTATCGGTCTAGTAAATGCTAAGAGAAATTTGTTCAGTTATAAAATCCCACATTCAACTGCAGTAACAAATGTTCAAATGTAGAAAATATATTTATTACCTCAACAAAATCTACACAGGTGTAACTGCACATCAAACTTAGGAGTGATACCAGCTCTTCAAACAAAACTTATGGTTTAAAATAAGACGAAGGAAATATGCCATGAAAAAGCTTTGTGTTTCTCAGCCATTTTTTCTTTCAGTGTTTCAATTTCAAATTTAATTTCAGTATTGTTAATGCTATTTTAACATGCACAAACACGGAACTTTTCTGAAGGTGTTGCATATCACTACGGTTTGCTAAAATTCAGCACGTTTTCTCCCTGTTGCTCGTTTTCCTACAAATCTGTCTTTTTTTGGCCCAAATGCCATATTTCTGATGCAGTTCTAATATAACTCAGAACTCACGCTTTGGCAAAGGAGGAGATAGGAAAACGTATGGCACAATTTCTTTCAGTGGACTCAAGGTCCTCCAGTAGTTGTAGTTTCCGACTCCTTGCAACTAACGGCTCTTAGCTTTCCAGGCAGATGCGTAGCTGAAAATGCTCATCTCAAATAGATTTGGTAAAACCAGGTTCCAGTCCAATCAGAACAAAACATTAGCTGAACCTGTACTCAAGTCTCCCATTTCAAATCCTAGTCTGTCTTTAAAAAATAAAACTAAAAAAAAAACATTTGAGAAGGTGAAAAGACTCACTAAGACTACTTCAGAAATTTTCTCAACTTAGACAGAACAGAAAAATTGTTTCATACCATTTCAAACATGCAATGGATACAAAAAAAACCTCTCTCTCCTTTCAAATTTTATAAACACAGTTATTAGTATTTCCAGAATTAACTGCATAATGATGTGCATCTTTAGCATGAAATACATTCATCTTTCACTGAAGAATCAGATGCTTGTATAAAATGCAGATGTGAATTGCATGTAAACATATAGCTTTGACTTTAGTTCTTTCCCAGCACTGAGAAGTACAGACTAGAATTTTCCAAAGAATTTTTGCCTTTCAGAGAAGATGCAAAGGCATTTTGGGGCTGTGCAGAAATCAAGGTTCTAGAAACTGTACCCAATTAAAACTGACAATTTTAACTAGTTTATCTTTTACCTACATCAGCTCCCCTATGTGGTTCACTGAACGATGGAACAAAACCCTCATGCTCTCCACGGAGCTGCAGAAGGTCTACAATGACTGGATAAAAATGGTGGAGGCCAAGACAGCTTCTTTTAAAACTTCTGGAGTACACTGACTTGAAATGTGCTCAAAACTATGGCCTCAGTTGCTTTTGGATACCCATTACATGAAGCATAAGGCCTCGTAGATCACAGTTCAATAATTAATGGTCTAGATCAAAAACATCCCCATGGAAAAAAGACAAAGATTGATTAACTCTTTATCAAGCTACTGATTTGTTGTGATGTTTAAAAACCACTGGTGAATCTTTTTGCTCCAATGTACAGGAGTGTGTACAAGTTTGATCTGTGTATTTTAATCATACTTATCACAATGAATGTAGAAGTGTTATTATTCAACCTTCTAGGCTTACCTGAAAAGAGTGTATTACCCAAAACCCTATTGAATTACCAAAGAATGTTATAGATGAAAAAAAAATTGCATAGAGTGTAACTTTAAGATACTTTGTTATATGGTTACAGCGCGATATATTTCAAGACAGATATTCTAGCTACAGAATATTTATAATTAAATGCCTAGCCTAATCAAACTTGACTGTATTTTCAAATATATAACCCATGCCTCAGATAAACTTAGAAATAATATTCCTTGGTAATAAATGCTCAGATACACGTATTGTTAGAACACACAAAAATAGGCATAATCATAAGCAAGGCTGATTACTGGGTAAAGAAGTGTAGGTTAGAGAGCAGGGGGGCTATCAGGGAAGAAAGTTCACTGAGGAAACTTTACCTTACCTTCCTTATGTAATATGAGCATAAAGATAACCCCAGTTATGTTGAATTCCAAGGCTTTGTAATTCAAGAGTTGTTTTTTGTTTTGTTTTAAAGAATAAACTATAGTTACAAGAAAACAATAAACCGGTGGTACCAATGAAGGTGATTTGGAGATGCATTCAGACATGCTAATAAACAAAGGTTACCTTTTCAATTTGATTTCGTGATGCAATAGTCTCAGAATTATCCTGCCCTATCCAGTCCTTAAGTACTATAAAACTGTCAGAATTCTTGTCAACCATTTTCTACGTGCAGCTGGAAATGACACCTTCATTTTCTTTTTGTTGAAACCATTGTGAAGAACCAGGCCACTATCCGAGTTACTTTCCTCATTAATGACAGATGGTCTGAAAGAAAAAGAAAAGATAAGTAAAGTCAATATTTGGCTTCAAAATTAAAAATGGACATATCATGCTCCCCTTTCCATATTATCTTAAAAATACACACTGGCCTGTCTTCCCTTAGATGCTGGTATTTTCTGAAATGCTACCACCAGCTTCTTACTAACCGTGACATAAGCTGTAGCAAGCTGTCTGCAGTGATAGCCTGCATAAATCATCATTCCTGAAGGGAACAGATGTTCAGGGTATGAAAGAGTAATACCACAATTTAGTCATAATTAAAATTCACCTTAGCATGCCTCTTTCAGTGAGCAGAGAGGAACATTTCACTTCTCACCTACAAAAATGAAATGCCTCTCATTTCCTCCGCTTCGGAAAAATTAAGCCTGACCCTCTCATACATCACTTGAATTTCATATCTGACACTGCATCATACAGATGACACCTTTATCTCACATCAACTGTTTGTTTCTCTTTTTTCTAAACACTAGAAATTGACCTCTAAGAGGTCTAGTGCTGTGCACAAATTGCACTTACAATTAAATCTTTAAAGAATATCATTACACATTGCACCAAAATATGAAGTATCTAGCAATACTGCAGCAATAAACATTTTACTGATAATAATGCATTCAAAACTTAAGAACTAGTGGCTTTTAAAGATTATTTAATAATCTAAGTTCACTAAAATTAATGGCAATGAGATGATTAACTCAGTTAAAAATTTGAACCTTAGTTTTGTGATTGCAATTGACATGAATGGAATGTATCTGTGTTCAAAAATGTAAGTCTCATACTGCTGTTATTACAGTTGGAATATGTAGGTGCATGACAGTTCTTTTGAAAAATTGTTTCTGTTCACAAGTTTTTATATCATGAGGCTACTTTCTTTGTATCATGTGGCTACTTTCTTTGTATCATGAGGCTATCATTTACATCATGAGGCTACTTTTTTAGTAAATACGGATCATATGTTGATTACATTAATAGATATGGATTCTCCAAGCCACAGAAATATAAGCAGCCCAGATTTCATGATGATTTGCTGGTCTAAGACAGAACATAATTTAACTGTTCCACCAACACTGAGATAGGCAATGAACTTAAAAAAAAAAAAAAAAAAAAAAAAGAAAGAAAGCCATGGATTAGTTTATTTATTAATAATAAGTAAATAAATAAATGTGACTGTCAACATATGAAGCTTCACAGTGGATTCTAAAGTCAATGGATCAGATCCTCAGTGCAAATTAGATAACATTAGTAAACTGAGTTCTGGTACAGCCATTTACCATGACTGAGGATGTTATTCACAAAACTGTTAAGCCAGTGGGGTCATTCTGTAATCAAAGTTATTTCTCAATATGGAAATAAGTTTTATTTTGAGGCATTTACAAACTAGTGAAGTATGTTTCCCTCCACAAGGATGCACCTATGTTAACTTCCTAATTTAAGCAAATACTGAGGAGCTTATAGCTTCCACTTAACGTACTTCGATTCACATCACAGAAATGTTTCAGAGTATGCAAACTGATTTGGGTGAGTAAACAATTTACTCTAAACAGTTCCGTAAGTCCGTAAGTTGCGTAGACAGAGCTAGCCCAGAGTAAAACCTCTTAAAATTTGTGTAGTGTGGATCTAAGTTACTTTGTACTAATTGCTTTGTTTCACGGATCTGATTCTTATGTGCTGTACTTGTTAACACAGGTACAACATAGAAATAATTTTCCTGATTTTTTTCTCCAGAGCACTTCTTTTTCCTTGTAAATTTGCAAATTTTGTCCTATCTAACTTTCAAGCAGCACAGATACATTTACAGTTGTCTGGAATGTATTCTGTAGCCACCGTGAAATCCAATTGGCATGGGCACATTATATTAATTTGTTAGAAATCAGCTGCTAAAATTCAAAGCATTCCCATTGTCATTGATCAGGTTTCAGCATCAAAGGACTTTGCCATCACCAGTAGTAGTAAGTAGACAGACTCCAAATAGTATCTTACTCAGCACATACAAAACTAGAACATCGAGTGGAATGCAGGCAAACAGCACTGGTTCTTGTCTCTAATGGCTAAATTAACAAGGCTGGATTGAGAAATGCAGAGACTTCACTGAATGCAATGAACAACCTTCTGTGTTTAAGTCCTTACTAAACAACTAGGAAGTGTTCATGATTACAGATTTATTATTCATGGAAGAAGCACGATGGGTTTTTTTGCTACTTCCATCTTAGAAAAGGGAATCCTGAAAAGTTGTACACGATCACAAAAAGTGTCAACTACATATGTTTTTAAAATCACATGCTGAAGCATCACAGGACATCAATCACTTATAGAAAGTTACTTTAAAGTCCATGAATAACAGTTTACGAAGATATTTTTCTTATGAGCATTATTTTTGTAAAAAGATTGTTTTGATTAATTAGGTAGAACACCGTTTTCCCTCAGCATATAGGATGGCCTGACATTTCTTGGCACCTCTATCATTACAGGTTCCAAGTGGTATGTGACTGCAGTAATGAAGATGCATCTCAAAATTAACACGAACAGCAAACCTTGAATCACATACACTTGACCTATCCAGAAAAGAGAGATCTTTTAATAAAGAGATGGTTAAAAGACCAGTTTACCTACTGGTAGAAAAATATGTCTACTAACACTGGAAAACAGATCTTAAGACCTCAACTAATTGACACGAGTGAGTTAAAAGATGGATTGATTGCCATCCACAAATTTTTCAAATCGGATTATTTTCAGAGAAGCTTCAGAAGGCTTAGCCTTGGATGAGGGAGCTCTAATGTGCAATAATAAAACCTAATCTAAGTCTATGCTGTGATACCGGATAGGACAGCGATGAATTCATTTATAAAATGGACAAATATTACGTGCTATTTCTCATAAAAGGAAGTGTTTCTATTTGGCTAAGTAAAAGAAAGTTTTTCTGTTTAGGGATCAACATTAATAAGTGTAGTTTGACTTCTTCCTGAGCAGACTGATACTTGGAAAAGAACCGGCAGCTGATTGAAATTATAACGAAAGATGACAGAAGGTGAAACCTACAGACTGCTTGGCCTTGAACGATAAGAGCAAGTAGATGCCCTAAGGCAAATTTAGGAAGATTATTGCTGCCTAAGCCAAAGAATGTGATGAAGATACATTCTGCCTACCCTTTAAGGTTATATCTAAAATACCCCTTAGGGCTGGTGGGAGAATTACTCTGGAAGTCAAGCTTGTCTATACTATACAGTATAAGCCTGCAAGAAGGCTTCAGACATAACAGGAATTAGCCTTCTAAGATATGAATGGACAAAAAATGCTAAGCATGACTACTGTTCCTAGCCAGGGCTGAACAAGACATCAATGAGTCTGTTGCATGCACAGAGCGCAGGCACTACAAGGCAGTGAGGACGCTTTCACTGTTTCAGAGCAATGTAGACATAAAATCAGTCACTTGAGTGTCTTTGTGTTTCCTTAAAGTAACAAATTACTTTTGCAACCTGAAATTATCTGAACATTAATGCAGCTGCACATCCTTATGCTGCCATGATCCTTCCTGATTTGAGAAGTGCGACGTTTATCTTCTTGGGTTCACAAACTGGGAATCCTCTAGCAAGACATATGAGGGCTGCTCTGAAAATAATACCTCCTATTTCATTACGTTAGCCCAAAACATCAGTGGCAGATGGTGGTGGTACAGCAGTAGAGGTTCAATCACCAATATTCCATCACATTTTGTTGTATGCAAAAAACGGCAGCAGTGGGGCAGTCTGACAAAATGGCATCTGACACAGAAGTGCAGATGAAGCAAAGGTGTAGAACCAAATTCCTTTGTGCAGAAATACACAATAATGCCAGGCACCATATCAGTTTGAAGACTGTGGATTACATAGCCTATCTTGGCCGGACTGCCTTACAACACTCCCCAAATGGTCCAGATTTAGCATTTTTTGACTTCCATCTGTTCAAGCCAATGAAAGATGGACTGCACAGGCAACATTTTCCTAGCAACAATGATATCGTATCAGCTGCTAAACACTGGGTCACCTCCAATGGTACAGACTTGTATGAGTGAGGCATGCACACTCCTCTTCAACTCTGGTGAAAATGCACAGCTAATGGAGCTGACAATGTTGAAAAATAGTGCTCTGTAGCTGAGAATGTGCTTTATCAAAAAGTGTTGTCATTTCCATGGAAACAAATAGGAGGAATTACTTTCAGAGCAACCTACATAGAAAAGAGAGAGAGACTCTCATAGAGGCACAGTGAAAGGACATGATAAAGCAGTCACAGATGCAGCATGGGAAATTTAACTCAATATAAGGGGAAAAAGAATCATAGTAATTGTTTGGTATTGTGCTTAATGTTAGTTGTTGAAATGTCTAAACAAGATCAGCAATACTACTAAAAACTTTGGTACAAAAAGTGAAGATTAACTCAGCAAACTGAAATTACTGTTCGACTTGCGGGTAAGTAGAGTGCATTACCTAAGGGGAAGTAACTGTTTCAAAACACATGGCAACTTTGGTACTGCTAGTGCTAATTAAAGTGGTTGTAAATTCTCTTAAAATCATCTCAAAATGTCAGAATTACAGTTCACATCCCTATTTCATGTAATCCCTTCCTGCAGTAAAAGGATTCTTAGAGATACGATGACATAGGAGTTTGCTAATGAGGTTGAAGAACATGGCTTACAGAATTACAAATACGGATTCACACAGCACTTACATTTTAATTTGAAATTCCCCATCTAAATACTGAACTGATGATTCATGACCTTAGTCTAGGTAATGTATAAACATTAAATAAATTTTTCAATACAAGAAACATTTCAAAATATAGTAACTCAGTTTTTTTGTTTTCCCATCATCTACGTCCTTCATTCTTGACTGTTTTACATCATCACTGCATAACAAGATTTACAGAGCTATAAGAAACTTTATTTAAAATGATAATAATAAGAAATAGACTTCCAGGCTAAAAGGAAC
Source organism: Tympanuchus pallidicinctus (assembly GCF_026119805.1). Classification (NCBI taxonomy): domain Eukaryota; kingdom Metazoa; phylum Chordata; class Aves; order Galliformes; family Phasianidae; genus Tympanuchus; species Tympanuchus pallidicinctus. The sequence goes on from NW_026294747.1 coordinate 1,626,339, forward strand.
TACCAAATGGTATTACAAATACACTGATTCAGTATTGATATGTACTGTGTTATTTATATGTACACCCACAACTAATTTCTTTCCCTTTTCTCATATCCTGCCTGAAATAAATTCCAACTTCGATAACCTCATAAATCCAAAATTTAATCTCCAAAAAAATACTTGTTCCTATTAATCACAGGACAAAATTTCCCCAGTTAATACTTCTTAATAACGATTCCAAAAACAGCAATGCATTTTATAAGGAGCAACACAGTAATGCAGAAATGAATCTGATCTTTTTTATGTATAATGTAACAAACTACAAACTTCTCTAAAATATATTTATGAAACAAGTGAAAATGTCCAAGTGTCCTAAAGGATGAATGCTCTAGTAGTAACAACACAGAATGTTGCATTCAATTATGTCTTTGCTCGAGTCACAGAAGCCTCTGTATTTGGGAAATACATTATGCCCAGGTCACATTCCTGGGTTTAGGTAAGTTTACAGTCACTCCCTTTTCTTTAAATACTTCAGAATTTTTTGTTTCTGCGTGTTCAGAAGTGTCATTAACTGCCATAGGCACAATGGCTATATTTAACTAATAATGACAGCTGTTGTCATTAGATTTTAAACTCATTAACACTAGTCTGACATATTATTTGAAGTATGTCTTAATTCTAAATTTGATTAAAATTATAAACATCCCGTCTTTTCTGTCAATCAAAATATTTCATCTCCCTGCCCTGAAGTTTTCCATGAGCTTTTCAAGACAAAAGTCATGGTGTTAGCATCCATTAAAACTAAAGAGGTCCCCCAGCTTGTGAAAATACTCCTATATATTTGTCCCAAAGCACAAACATAGGTTTAGCTTCATCAATGAATGATGAAAGTTTCCCGTGATGGTTTAAGTGACAGAAATCACACACTGCTTTACAAAAAAACATATTACATATTCTTAAAAAAGTGAATAAATGAAAAATGAAGGTACATTTTGCATTGGGAAATAATTGAAAATGTGTACATGATTAGCCATTGTAATTTCTAATATTAACCAAACAACTTAAACAGGGAATCAATACTAAAATTTAAGCAAAGTTTCCTATGATTACAATCAAGTAATTCTGCAGCAATGAAGATGGTGTCAAGAAGTCCAAAATATGATGTTTGCAGTTTAAAATAAATAGTTTTTTTGGTTTTGCCATTTCATATGAATTTCTCCTTTATTTGCATTCAAATCTGAAATTACTTCATCAACAATGAGAAAACCACATAGAGCCTAGATGAAAGGGGAAGGCTAAGGTTACGACTTCACATCTCGGCCCAAAATTCAGCTGATAGGTTGACACAGTGCAAACATTTTTCTTCTATTTGGCAGGGAAAAGAGAGAGAACGTCTGTCGAACTTCTAGATTTCTCAGATCTAGAACAATAAGACCTTCTGCTTGTGGACTGGGAAAGACTTCTCCATTCTGCACAGCTAGTAAGCAAATTTTGTTTCGGAGGATTTTATACCAAGGTTCAGAGATTTAAGTATAGAAAACGCCACAGAGATTTCTCTTACTTCTTTAAGGAACTACCAAGATTAGTGCACAGGAGACAGAAGCCGATGTCTAGGAAATGAAGTTAAAGCCAGACAACATTTACTACGGTAAATTTACATTTACTATGGTTACCGAACCATCAATATGACTGCATGTCTACACAGACATTTTTAATAAAAATCTGCTGTGAAAGTGATAGAGGGAACACTACATGCACTTCTCCTTTTGGTGTCAAAAGCAGCAGCAGTCTGCTAATTTGTCTGCTAATCTAAAGGAGGAAAACGTGGGATCATACCATTAGATTCCTGAAAATGAAACACTAACGAGTTCAATGCCATTGAGTGGCTAGAAAGGAAACTTTAGAATCATGAAGAGTTCCAAAACAGCTCTGAACTGGATGCTTCACATTTCAAATATATAATCACAACAGGAAAGGGCTGTAAAAATCTGCAGTAATCATTTGAATATAGTTTTTCAATGATAAAATAATGAAGTAGGTTATCTGTCAGAAACAAGATCTAAAATATAATCTGCTATACCTGCATCTCTCTCAACAATGAAGGGCTTTATTATTCTAACTTTCAGGATATGATTAAGCTACTGTCTAACTAAAGACTTACATGTGGCCATATTTTCTGCAGTAGCAGAAGTGATAAAATGCACAAACATTTTATGAAACAGCAATAGCTAATTGATTATTTTCTTATGCAAGGTAGCTATTGTTACTAGAATTAAATTAAGCAGAAAGAACTTATTATCACTTTAGGTTCATAACTAACAAAGAAAAATATGAAGTAGTACACTGGACACCTGAAATTCAATTGCAAAGACGCAAGGGGGCTACGATAAAAGCTGACAAAAGAAACAAGAGGTATTGGAAAGAATAAATAAGAATATCTAATATTTTCTAAAGTTCAGCAACTGTTACACGTACAAATGCCTTCAAACAAACACATGTATTTGATCTCCAATATTTCCAATGAACCATCATTACATAGAAACACAGATTTTCATATGTAAATTACATGGAATAATAACATACCACAGAGCATTAACTCTTTGGCACAGTTCTGCAACATACAAGTTCTACAATATTCTCCCCAAAATATAATGCTTAATAATGCTTGAGATTTGGTTCTTTTTTGCTAGCTAGCTGGAATGACACTTTAACTGATATGTCACTCGTATACATTATAAACATTTAAATAAATCAACAGAAGTGATAACTTTCAACTTTTATCTCAGATGACAAAATTACTCCACCATTTCTGTATTCTATTTCACTTAAACCAAATCTCGATTTAAATTCTCCTATCAAAGGGTGAGGAGGTGAATCAATCCAAATCAACTGGACAAAGCCAAAATTAGGAATTCTAATTACTGTAGGTATTTATATCCCTTGAAGCAATGAAAGTACGTGCAAGATGACATCCCTTGCACACACTTCATGACTGGTCGAATATTTAAAATACAGATTTCAACAAAGATGCTGACTTTGCAAATATTTACGTGTAACTGTATGTATAAAAAGCCTAATTTCCACGTGATCACTTTTCAGGGTTGGGATATTGGATTATATCATGCCAAAGGGATTTGCTGGTGAAGTTTGAACTTGTTGTCTATACATTAAGAATTTTAATGCAGCAATCAGTACACTCAAACGGACAAGTTATGTTTCCTTATTCTCTCTTCCTAGTCTTGGGCTAGGGGAAAAAAAAATGAAATGCACACTGTCTGCCTCTATAATATTTATGCATCTCTGAAATCTATCTTCAACGTATTGAAGCTAATTTAAAATGTATTTCTGACTCATACTCTCGTACTATGCATAAATAACAAAAGACATAAGCCAGAAAAAGGACTATGGGATGTTATTTAGAGAAGTAACACTTTTAACATCAGCTCTGATTTCTGAACACGTGGAATTCTACATTAGTGTCATTTCCCAGCTCTATTAAAGATGTAAACGGGAATATTAAAAGGCCTACTTCTGATATTGGTGGTTTTTCTACTTACAGCAGTGACTTTTTCCTGTTATACTTACCCTTTTAATGGACACACAATATGTTACTTTGTGCCCGAGCTCACCTACTCTTTCTTTTCTCAAAAGACAAGGCACATCTGCCACCTGCTCTAGTCTGCGTCCCAGCAACAACTGTCGAGCAGCAAAAAGATTGATTATCAGTCAAAAACCATTCAACAACACCAGATTTTGGTAGGTTAAGCTTGCTGATCCAGCAAGAGATGGTGTGAAATTTTCAGTAACATGTGCCAACATTTTGGTGCTAAAAGAACAGCAGTGCATGTTACAGTGAAACACAGCCAAAGCTAGCAGACAAAGCACAGAAGTTTTTGTTTTGAACTTGGCTTGAAAGAGGAAAATGAAAGAAATAAACTAAAGAATGAATTTGAAAATCTATTAGAATGTTCAGCTATATGCTGGCCAGTGAAGATTTTGTAACAAATTATAGCAACACTCACACAAAATTACTGAAATAATAGTACCATTTTACTGATACTCAGAGTGCAAATATCAGTTCTAGCGTATGTTTTTCAAGAATAAGCAAAAATATCTATGTCTGAATACACAGACCACTCACTACAGTCATTCTAGAAAATGAGTTGACTGTATCAGAATAATTTTCATGTTAACAGAAGAGTTTATCGCATATAAATTTGATGATGTAAGACACAGGCTTACTAACCTCAGTTTCATCCCTGAATATCTCCATGAATATTTACATATCTCTTCAATTACAAGACATAGATCATAAGGGTTCAACTAACTAATATTAGATTTTTATGGATGTACAAAGAACTATACAGTAGTCATTTTCTCAGACAAATAATCAGCTATATAGATATCTTCCTGAAATGTCATCTGCATTAAAGAATTCCAATCTGCAAAGGATTTGAAGTGTGAAGATTATAAAGAACTTGTATATAAAATATACACTCACTAATTGAATTACTGCTCTTTTGATTTTCTTCTTTGCAATTCCTGACATTTTTAAAAACATATTTACCTTCACTCTTACAAGACTATGCAAACTGAACACTTCCATTTAGCTTTCGATTCAATTTTTCTTGTTTGCATTTCTCACTGCAACTAGACCTATAGCTACTCTACACTGATAAATGTTTTGCTTCTAATAATACATTAACTTCTATTAATTAATGGTTCTTTAACACAAATGCCAGTTGAATTAATCATCTAATATTATGACTTGGACGATACCTTCAATCTGATCCCAAACTCTATTTAATTTTATAAAATGGTGCCCCAAATTTTTTGCAGAACTCTCAGAAGGGACTTCATGATATTAAAACACAACAAAGATTTATTTGTGTTTAAAATGTAAATGATTCAGAAACAGCTTTTCCCTTATAAAAAACAAAACAAACAAACAAAAAAACCCAGCAGAATTAGCAGACTGAAGGGAATGAGGAGAAAAGAATATTGTTAATAACACTTACTGAAAAATGTAAAATTAATACATGATAAAGCATATAAAGCAGATATTCCATGCTTCCAGAATAAATGTTCAAAAAATTATAAACAACAACATTAATAAATCCAATCTTATGTTCTGGATTATTTTTACTAGTGGAATAAGCTTAATTAATTTTGTCTGTTTGATGTCACTGAAACTAAACAGTAAATTCAATAATCTCTTTAAATTTTCACCATTTAACCTCCTGCAGGCTCCCTAATGTCTATTCAGATCTATATTAAATTAAGTACCAATGCTAATGAAGGGCAATAAACGTGGCTGTCAGTAGATTTTTCTTTCATTAAGCACATTATCCTCTTACTGAGCTGTAAATGAGTAAACATTAGTTTTGTTAAACCATGCAAAAAGACAGAATGAAAATAATTTTTAATTGCAACCCTTAAGCCATTTGCTGGGGATTCTTCATGTTGTTTTTGTTTGGGTTGTTCTTTTTTTTTTTTTTTTTTTGTTTTTTTTTAACCTTTTTTTTTTCAAATGGACCTAAAAAAGTCTCTTCAGTTGAAATATAAGCGCCGCCATCATGGGGTATGTCTTTAGGTTCTAGTGCTCACAGCTGCCTGCCAAGAACTCTCATTGCGCAGCCATGTTCAGAACCAGCTTTTTAGTGCACTCCTCCAGCAGCCAAATGGATACAGGAGGTAAGGAATACTGATTACAAACATACTGATTTTATGATCCTTTTTAGTCAGAAAAAAAGCCTGGAAATCAGAAATCCATTCTCAACTAATTTACCAATCTGCACTATGAATCATTTAGTATTTAAGCGATTATCACTGGAAGCTACAGGATAACAAGATGAGGAAAATACATACCCACAAAAGGGTTTTAAAAGGATTGCCTTTCATGACAAGTAATCTTGTCTATTATTCCTTTCTGTATTTCCATAGCTTTGTTTCACTTACTGTTTATAAGCATTGTTAACAAGTCACATTTTAGGAATAGCATGCAAAGAAAGAATTCCATGTGACTTTAAAGGAAAAAAAGATTTGCATTGGAATTTAAAGCAAAAGCTACAAATGAAGTTAATGCACGTAAGAAAACTTTTATTACATGCTACTGGATTAAAGACAGAGAAACTTTAGCAAAGACCTTCCATTTGCCATTCATGTAAGCTATGACTTTGATTACATTTGGCTGCTACTTAATAACTTCAGATACTTCAAATGCCTTCTGGACATGCCAGAGTTTTGAAACAGAAACAGAAAGCGCTTCTAATTCTGCTGAAAAAAAAAAAATCCAGTTTAGGATTTTAAAAAAAGAATCTAAGATTGTTGCCTTTTTAAATAATACACAATTATTAAGAATGTTTATAATTGTGCAAAAAGGCAATCTGGATTTATAGTCATTAAAATTCTTCAGAGAGTAAGAATTTAGTTCTCAGCACAAGTTGCAAAATAGAAACTACAGATAAGTCAGGTTGTGTTAAGCAAAATAGCTTCAGTCTACCCCAAAGTGAGTTTACTCTGAACTTCCTAGAATACTTGAAATACAGTTCTATCAGCCTACCATGAAGTTCTTCTGTGAAATATTTATTAATATTTCTTAAAACCTATCAGCACAAATAAAAATTGAAAAATTTTAGTTGATTTAATTACAAAATGCTCTCAATGGACACTGTAGATTATTGGTTCTAGTTTAAAAAGTAAGCACCAACAATAGAATCTTTTAGGCAAAACTTCAATCAGACTGACAGCAATTATGCCTGTACTGCAACTGCAAAGAGGAGCTAATTGTTAATTGTTTCTGTTTCCCTGATAGCACGATGTGTGTATTGCAGCTAGCAGAATAAAGTTAAATAAACTAACAGTTAATTAAAAAACAAACAAACAAACAGTATTTTTGAATGCTTATATCAAAGATAACTTCTGTATAATACTACAGCAAGGCTATTTTCAGAAGAAAAATAAAGTGTGGGGGGGGACGGTGGGTTGGGTGGAGATTCGTAATGAAATCTCATACTTCAGAACAAACATTTGTGACATACAGTCTCCGTCCTAGTCTGCAACAAGAGGTTCCCATGCAAAACTCTGTGTTGGTTTGAGGCCTAAGATTCTAATCTCTCTCCCACGAAAATCCTTGGCAATACTCCCGCTCATTTCAGGTTGTGCCAAACTGATGCTTCACTTAAAACATGGTACGTGGGCAATCTTAACAATTTTATAATTGCCACATTTCCTAAATGCCAAAATGACCACATAAAAATCCAAGCCTTTTTGTCTTCTTTAAGCATTCCTAAAGTACCTCATGCCATCAAATTAGAGCAGCTACTTCTGTACTGAGTGCTCAATCATATTAATAGAAAATCCAGAACCTACTCCCTTTTAAAAAGTAAATACAAATTATCCCTTTGAGTTTTAGAGTATAAGACTTTCATACACATGGGGACAAAGATATGAAAATATGTCTCATGATACAAAATGAGCAGTGCCATATAACTCGGAGCTGGTCAGCAGTGTAAGAAAACACTTCAAAACAAATGTAAGGCCATTTGTTCTCTATCCGAGGTCACGTCAGCACACAGTTGAAGGGCTAACTGTCATCTTCTACATTTGCCTACAATTTTCCAACTCAAAATAGAACACACTAATGAGAAAAAGCTTTTCACTTTAATCATCTTCATGGTACATTCCAAAATTCAACTGTTTTCTTGGCATTTTCGAGTCGGGATCCACTCATTCTTGGATTCATTATGGACAATCACGTTTACCTTTAAAGAAAATCAACCTGATAAATATTAACCACCTATTACTATGCACGCTAAAAATTTTCAAGGCTAACTGAAATGCCTGTTTTATTATAATTTTATTCTTCTTTGGAAATATTTGATTAAAGTCAATACATTTTTTTAAAAGATGTATTCTGAGAACCTGTTAGGTCAACAAACCTTAATAAAAGTTATTGAGGTCTGTTTAAGAATATCAACTGAATCATCATTACAAGGTGACCGAACTGCATCAAACATCAGATTAAAAGCAACAGAGAAAAGCTTTGATTACCTTAGTCGACCTGTGGGAACACTTTGAGGTCTGTTTCTCTTGGATGATACTATAAGACAGAAATTGCCTGTACAGCTTCATTTGTAGCTGTCTGTATATACGACAGACCATCACAGCTCTGAACTGATTTTGTTTGATGTGTGAAGTGCTGACCTTCTTGATACAGTTGCTCACTGCAGACACGTTTTGGGCAAATACAAGTTATCTAGAGCTTTGGTTCCCTTTAGTCTTTTCAAGAGCTGTTTTTGCATAGGAACAAAGACAGTTCCTAAAAGAGGAATGTGATAAATACAGTCAAAACTCTACACTCTATTTTTTCACTAGTTTGCATTATTAATGACTGATTATAAGGAGTTCCAAAAACTTAATCACTGAAAAGCACACAACAACTTAATTGAAGTTGGAGAATACCTTATAAAAACGTGTTAGGAGTTTCACCCTGATTCTTGCTTCTGCAAATCCAAATCAATTCACTTGCTTCAGAATTCAGCTGAATTATTAATATCTTTGCATGAGCCAGAACCATAACGCAAATTGTATACTGCGTTGTAAGACAGGATAATGGTGAAGTCCAGTAGGTATTTCAGCAATGCTACACTGCACTAGCACTGCCTTACAAGCCTTCCTTCATATAAAATGAATATAAAATCCCATCATAGAAATACTTAATTTTTTAAGGAGCATTTAAAATAATGGGGAAAAAAGCCCTCAAACTTTAAATTTGAGGCAATTATCAACGGCAAAAAAAAAAAAAAATTACTATAGACTGCTGCAGTTCAAAGACCTGGATGGAATATTGACCCATATGAAGATCATACAGTCTCACTTTATCCTATCTTTAGAAGAGCCAAATCACCACTAGCATAACTGTGCCAACAGCAGTATCAAAGATAAAGACAGAAAGGAATAGGATGAGATCAAGACCTCCATCTCCTTTCGTATTCAAGTAATTCTTAACTGTCAGAATATTCTCTTTTTAAGACATATAAAAGATGTCAAAGCAGCATGAACTTCCAAATTTGTCTGCATGCATTGCACAGAAATCCTTAGACTAAATAAAATACTGTGATCACTGGAATACCAAACATTTGAGTTCAATCAAAAGAATCGTTTTAGTATTATAACTGAACATATTATGCTATGTTTCAAATTCTGACTAGTGACAGCAGACTTTTTTTTTTTTTGAAAAATCCATTTTTCTTAAAAGACTGTTTTGTTACGCATTTAAACAGGAAAAAAAAAAAAAAAATACAAAACCAAAGGAAAATTTGTTTGTACAATGAAATCTATTAGTTGCCTTTTTCTCATTCAGTAGATAACTTCCTTCTTTTTAACCTTAACTGTTAGACCAACTACACTGACAGAATTTTAACATTACAGCTGGCATGAACTACAGATTATGTTATTCATATGTGCCAAGTAAACCTTTACATAACTGGTCTAGTGCAGCCAAGGGCTCTGACTTAAACACTATGTAAAGCTCCTGTTACTAAATGAGAGTAAATGCAAAGAAAATATCCACAGGATTACTGTAGATGTTTCTATACTGTTCTTCTTATAGCTCCTCAGTCCTTGTTCAGCTTTTTCTTAACAATTACTACCATCATAACTATTATTTAAACACACAGCATATGTAAATCTCAGGGTACCCAAGAATAACTCCAACACCCTAACTGAGGTGATTTCAAAGAGAAAACAGAAGCATGCAATTATCAAGAGTAATTTTATTCTTGTAGAGCTGAACTGTTTTACACCTTGAGAAAACCCAAATTTAGACATAACACTGGTGCCCAGCCTTCTGAAGATTAAACATAATAAAGTGAAGGACTTAATACGTGGAAATCTCATAAAAAACTTGTCATGAAATGGTGCTTAATAGCCAGGAAAAATGGCTTGGCGCTCCTTAATTAAGCAAAATTTCTATCCAGCTGAAGTGAATTTAAACTAACATGTGGGACCTTATTTTTATGGCTCAAGAAAAAATGCACAGAGATATAAGGAGAAAAGCTTAACAGAAATGTAAGTGGGTATTAAATGAAAAAGTAACAAATAACTAACTAAACAAAAAAAAAAAAAAAAAAAAAAAAAAAAGAAAAAAAAAAGCTAAAAACCTGAAGAGCTTTAACAACTTTTTGTAGCTTTTACAAGCAATTAAACTGCTGTTTATTCATGGACAAATCCATAAATACATTTTGTAATGACTACAACAGAAAATTTTACTGCCTACCTGCTGGTTTTTTTGTTTTGTTTTGTTTTGTTTTTTTTTATTAAGTTCTATAAGAGATCAAAATTTTTATTTTTGGAATTTCACAATTATTCATTATTGCCAAACTAAAGCACATTTTGTCTTATTTGTTCTTTAAATAGAAAGTAACGGTGTACTAAAGAAAAGTCCATGCAGTTTTCCTAAGAAATTGATTGGCTCATGGCTAACATTTTTTTCCATAACTGCAAAATGCACTTGAACAGATATTGGTTCAGCATCAGCTACACAGGTCAAAGTTATCACACAGTTTTGGATGTGAATTCAACAGCAGCATGACAGTTGCCAAGGATTTGTACTTGCTGTCGCTTAGTACTGGTGTTGCCTGTCAAATTCTCTCCTATACAGAAGCCACAGAATTTTTTACGGATAGCAATTACTTACAACATACAATGAAGTACATCAGACATAACAACCATTCTTTAGATGTTCATTATCTGGATGCCTCTTTGTTATATCTATCCATAATCTAACTTATTTATACTGCACACTTAACAAGCACATATTTTTTTCTTTATAATTTTCCAGTAGTTCAAAATCTTTATTTTCATATTCTATTTAAATTTACATATTTAAGTTTATGTTATTCTTTTTACTTCTATAATTGCACATTCTGTGCAAGTTCTCAAGAAAAGCATTCATTGCTTTTCCCATAAATAAAATGCTTATGTATCAAAGATCCTAAAAATGAAAATAAAAGCAATATCAGTTAATTATAATGGAGGGCTTGAGGAAATCTTACATTTACTCATTAATTGTTTGCACTATTAAAGCAGTTCTCTCCAGACACATTTCAAACTTATTTGCACTTGCATTATTGTTGCATTACATGCATGCATGCTCCAGGAAACCATATTAATATAGCTTTAAATTGACAGACGAGAATGGGCCGTACCACGTTCCACATTCCTGAACCACTGTCTGGTGCACGCCTGTATATAAATCGCCATGAAGGCTGAAAACTCTAAACATGATTTTATTATACCCGCTGTGTACATCACTTACATGATGCAAAGTAATGTCTGATGGCTTTATAAATCCAATGTATGTATGAAAAATGTTTCATAATCATTCAGCCAGTGATAGCATTATGTACAAAGGCAGCTCGGAAACTAATGCCTCCTATTGTATTATGCTGGCCTAACAAGGCAGAGGCAGATGCTGGTGGTATGACGGTACAGTTCGAATCTTCCACCAATATTCTGTTATGTGTTGCTGCCATGCAAACACGGCAGTAGAAGGGCAGCCCAACAAAACAGTGTCCGACATGGAAGTGCATTACGAAGCAAAGGTGTGCCACTGAATTCCTCCATGCAGAAAAAATGGAACCCATTGACATTCATCATCAATTGCTGAACATGTAGGGAGAACAAACAGTACATGAGAACACAGTGAGGTGGTGGATGGTGCATTTCTGCAGTGATGACAGCAATATGAAAGATAAGCCATGTTCCAAACAGACTGACACAGCTGTCATTTCACAAAATGACGTGCATCTCGATCAGCTCATCCCCACAAACTGGCCAATGTTGTGAATGTGCTGAAAAATAGTGTTTTGTAGCTCAGAATTTGCTCTGTCAAAGAGCATTATTGTGCTCTTCGTATCTGTTGTTGTTTCATGAAAATAAATAGGAGACATTACTTCCTGGGCAACCTATAAACATAGTCTGTATCACTTTGGGAAGGACTTTCATCAAAAAATAATGCTGCAAACCTTACATTTGGCTAACTAGCATCAAGTAAATTGTTCTCAGCTCATGCAAGTGCTGGAAATACAAAGTGATGATCATTTTCCTTTTATTAGGAAAGCCAAATCTTCTCCTTCTCTTGCAATACCATTTCTAACTATAGTTTATTAGAAAACTACTATTTTTTCCTCAAAAAGTACATCCTGAGTAATAACAGAAAAAGTACACACTGTGTATGAAACTCATATCACACTAAATTGTTGGGAACCTTGCCAAAGGCTTGAGTGAAAATTTTATCCCACATCGCTGAATTGCTGAGTACAAAGAAACTGCTGCTTCTCTCTCTTTCACCTCCCCCACCAAAATCCTATCATTCCAGACCATGAAAACCATGAAAGATTTTTCTCCAGTACTCCCATGAGAAGAAAGAAAACTACATTGCCGAGTTAGGCAACCAAACCTAATGTAGCAAAAAAAGCTGAAATAATGCTTTTCGGATAATACAAGAATCTGGCAGCATTCTATATCGAATCTCATTTAGTCATGAAAAACCAGACAGCATCCAATATTCTTCGTGTCTGTCGCATCCCAAACACCAGAGAAATGGGATATTTTCATACCTGGAGCAACAAAACATACTCTAAGTCTGATGAATTAAGTTTGCATGCCAAGGAAAATGAACCTGTGTGAAAAATGAGAGCGTACATTTCCTTGACCAAAGTAAGAGTTCCCAAGGAAATTGATAATTGAGTTGTCGTAGCAGTTTTACTAGCTAGGTGACCATAAGGGAGATTAAAAGCTGTAAAAGATGAAAAGTTAGGCATCACTTATACTTGCAGACCTTCAAGTGGCTACCATCTGCTAATGCACTTTCCTAGGAAGCGGAGAAAAAAGGGTAGCAGCACCTCGAGAATCTTAAATGACTGCATGGTGCCTAATCGCATCCCCCTTCCAGGGCTTTGCCTGGGCTTGGGGCCAGCTTCACGCCTGGCACAGCTGAACTGCTCCTCCTTTCTCAGTGACCCTGGGGAGCCGCCAGACAGCTCTGCAGGGTGTCCCCAGCCCAGGCCGACATCTCTTCCTGCAGGAGCTGCACTTCAGCTGAAGCTCTTACATTCAGCCTGGCCTGAGTCGCGGCCCCACCTGCACAGCAGCCGTGCCTGGCAGCGGGCCCCAGCCCACAGGATGTCTTCTGGTCAGGCCTGGAAATGATTGGCTGACTGCACTGAACCCTGTCACCAGACCCGAGGCTCATCCTGATTGGCCACCCATGTTGCTGCTCTTCTTCATCCCTGTCTTCTCACCCCAAGCCTGCTGATGAACAAAGCAGGGCGCTCACTGACCCAGCTGCTTGACTTGGCTGGGCCTGCTACCATGCTTGTCCCCAGCTCTCCTCCCGCAGCCAACCTTGCCGTGCCCTGACCGTGGCCTTCACACAACAGGATTTCTTCCCTCCAGCAAAGATGTGCACTGTCTTGAACTTTGTAATCATGCTTTCGTTTTTACTGGTACAAAAACGCAGTTAACCCCCCTGACTGGAGTCAGTTAATGAGCACTGTGACTTGACGTTCCAGTTTGCCATGGGACTGAAGAGGAAGAACTGTTATCTAAATAGCTGAAGAAACTTAAGATGAAATTATTTAAAATATTCCAGTATCTCTAAGTCATCTGCAGATGGATCCAGAATGAAAGATTCACAAACACTGGAAAAAAAAATCTTAAGGGAAAAGATAAACTAAAAATCTGTAGGATTTCAAGAAATTTCCCCCTTATTTGACCGAAACTGAGAGTATGTTATACTGAAAATGTATAAAAATACTTTAAATGTTTTCTTCGTGCCTTCATCTTTAGACTGAGAATGATGCTACTAAAATATTTACTTAATTATATTTTTACAAATTACCACATGGTAGCAAATTAAACATCTTACTTTGACAAATGACACGAGTGAAAAGTTGCAAGGGCTTTACTCACACATCTTTTGCCAATATAAGTTGTGCATCCATGTGGCGCATGCCAGATGGTGTTTTTCCTGAGCACTTACTAGATTTTTGTTGTTTGCTGTTTCCTGTTTAAAAGTACAATAGGTTGTGATCTTCATTTCCTTCTTTTTCTTAGAAATGCCTTCCACACGGACTTGCTCAACAATCTCTGCAGGCAGTGAGATACAGCCTGTTCCCTCGGCCCTCCCTGTTGCGTTTGGCTTTTTGTTTGTTTGTTTTTAAGACAGATGTAACAATTACCTCTTTTAAATAGCAGGGGATCTCCCCTAACCACCACGCAGAGCATTGGCCAGCTCCCTCAGCTTCCTCTGATGTATTCCACCCAGTCCCTGCAGGTACCCCACCAGTCCCTCAATACGTGTGTTTCCCATGTCTATCTCCAAAAAGGCAGGCCAAAAACCATACTTGAAAAGGCTTCTTTAAACTATTCTTAGTGACTGAATGATAATCTAAGCAATTCTGCTGAAATTAATGTATGTATGTAGAAAGGTAGTCGCCAATACACTGATCTTTCCAAAGGAATTATTTAATGCCTATAACTAACTTAGCATAGTATATCCTGATTGGATTTATCCCAAACTAGCTACAACCAAACTGACCTTTCTATCTCAAACCCATTCAAAGCACAGTTGACGAAATTATCCTTTTGACTAGCACTAGATAACAATCTTTACTCTCTTCAAGATTCTTCCTTATCACAAGGAAAGGTGAAGGGACAAAACAGGATTCCACTCTGTGTCAGAAGCAAAAAATATACATTCCCATCTGTCCAACACCAGAGCAGGGAATAAAGCCAAGAAAAGGCTCTAGATTGATACTACAGTTTCATAAGAGAGGAAGAAGGGGAGAGACGTACCATGATCCTTTGCCAGGAAGAAGACTTTTGGTTGATAAAATACCCTTGTGTCACTAACAGCCAAGCATAATTTGCTCTAAACAACAACTAGAATTGGTTTCTAATTTTTTAGTAATAAATTCTAGCCTCACATATGTAAATATGTAAAAATGGTATCATGCCAATGATTTTCCCAACAATGCTACACTCAGCAGCAATCAAATGATGCTTGATATTTTCTCTCCAATTCCCTTCACATAGGATACCATCCTCAAATAATTTCATATAGCTTTAAATAATATTTCCATTTGTAGAAATCCGATGCACGATAGTATTTTTGTACTAGCACCAAATTATAATAGTTAGGCAAATGATAAACTAGGATTGCTTTTACTGATCTGCTGTTCCTTGTTTCCATTCATTGAAAACAGCTACAAAACCTCTTAGACAAACTGAACCCTTTGACAAGTTATGCAACATGGATTGCTATTCTGTTGCCCTCCCACTTTCAGTGGCAACTATAGAACAGCACTACTGGACCTTCAGACTACATCTTCCAGTTGAAATGGAAAAGGCAGCATACATCCTGGCTTAAGCCAAGACTAAAACCTCAATGTAATGCAGAAATATATAAGGAGATGGCATTTGAAGTACAGCAACTATGTTCTTCACTGCACCACTAAAAGTGATTCTATAACTTGTCACCATACCTGGAATGCAGTTGAGTCTTAAAAAAAAAAAAAAAAAAAAAAAAAAAAACACCTACATAAGGGAAAAATGTTTATCAGAAGTATCATTAACTATGAAGTAGACCTCTAAGGAAAGTAATCAGAAAGCCCATGAGCACTCTGGCCTTCAACAACTAAGTGGAAACATTTCCAATTATCAGGAAAAAGCCAATTAAAATAAAACAATCTAAAATATCAATATTTGATCTGAGAATTATATTTCCCAGAAACTATTGTTAATATTAAACTGTTGACCTAACATGCTTGCAGGCGTTATAGATGCCACAGTTGTTGCTCCACTGCCTTTAGATGTACAGCAATTTGCACTAGCTAGTAACCAGCATGACATTAGACAAGCTTCCTATTGGTAAGGGTCTTTAAACTCTTGCTTTAACTATAACCAGAAACAAGATCAAGTTATATCAACAAAAGAAGCCTTATTCAGTCTGTCCATTACAGGAATTTAAAGAGACTGAGGTCCCTAGACAAAAAACAGCACAAACAGGTGGCAAATTCAAATGAACATTACCAAGTGAGTGATAAAAGATGAAAATAGCAGGTTCTTCTCGGTTCAGCCAAGCATCCCATCTTAAAACCATTTGAAACCTCAAACATTAAGTAAATATTTATAGCAAAGGTTGCGCAGGCACAGACACAAGTTCAGAGTAAATGTGGCAGGTTTGAAAAGACAGATAATTTGTCAGAGGATGCAGGAGCAAACACTGTGCTGACCTACATCAGCAAAGTACAAGTATCCTTGTCTTTCCCTCAGTTCATCTGACTGATTTAGGTTGCTTGATATCACACTTGAAAGACAAAAAGTAAAATCTAAGTTATAAAATCTTTCAAATTATCAGTTTTGCCTGAGTTTTTATCCGCTGAGTTACTTCACAGCACACTAGACAAGGTAATAATTTATGATAATTATATGAAAATACACAATTAATATTCATCACCTCTCATTTCTCATCACTTTAGATGATCAGTAATGCAGAGGAGAAATGCTGTCAGATTTCTAATTGCTTTGTAATGGGCCTGAAATAGGGAAATCGTTCAAGACAAACAATCTGTCACTTGTCTGTTACCTTAACTATCTATCACTTAAAAAACCCTCATTAAATACATTGCTAATGAACGACAAAAGACTGTACTCAGTGTGCCCAGATGTACCTTTTTAAACAATATTGTAAATTGCTTAAATAATTCCCAAGACGTTTTCAATCATTTTTTGAGGAAATTTAATGGAAAACATATATTTTCAATGCACGTTACATCTCATTTGTTCACATCATTATGACATTTAGTCTATCATATCCCATCTCCCAGGAGACAAAACTTTGTTTTTCTCTCTACTGCTGACAAATCTGACCCAATCAAGGCAAATTCTAGAATAACTTACCGTTCAACTCCCTGCAACCTTTCTCATAACAAATGAACAAAAATACATTCATGTGCTGGGTTGTTTTTATTTTTTATGTCTACTTTACAAAGATTTTTCTTAATCACTGGATTAAAAAAGAAGTCTAACACTGTCCAAAGTTGGACAAATTATCTCTCACAGACAAAACAATTCTTCCCAAGAGACAGAATTCAGAATCCTCACTTAGCCCTTTCTTTAGAGTCAGCTATCTACTACAGTTCTGATGGAAAAATTCATTTGAGGAAAAAAATTAAAATCTTCTGGATGTATTCAGTGGATCAGAATGAAAAAAGCAGGTCATGGGTGAGACCCCACCAGGAAATACTGTAATATTAACTGCCACATTAACTAATAACCCCTACTAATTGCAACATAAAAAAAAATACTTAAAATATCTACCTGTGCAAGACTTCAACATGCTCAATTTAGCATATTTATGAAATAAAACACAGATAATTAGTGCTTGTTTGTGTAGGTATGTTTTAAAGGGCAAAAGGTACATATGAACTGGTAGCAGGAATTAGAAGCCAGGTGCATTGAAATTTAGGATTAAGAACAATTTTTAACAGAAGATGATTAGCTGTTGCAACAGACTTTTCCAAGTGAGAAAATGTATCTTAATATCGATAATCAGGCAGAATACAATGGGCTCGGAACAGCCCTGCAATAAATAGAGAACAGTAAGGGACTGAGTGCTTTCTTTGGTGTTATTCACATGAATCCTATTTCTTCTTGGTGATAAAATAAAGAGAAAAGCAGAGAAAAATATGCTTTAAGAAAGAAAAAAAACACCAACATGAATAAAATAAGTACAGGGGAGCTAACAAACTTTTTCCAGAATAGTGCTTAGTGTGAAGAACATCAGAACAGTGTGTGCTGAAGATAACGCACACTTAGCATATTGCTCACTTAGTTTTGTTTTGCCAGCAGAAGGGAGGAAAGCAGCAAAGCCTATGGCTGGGTTTAGCTCCATAGCAACTTAGAGGCCAGGAGCTACCAAAAGGAACTGGTCAGAATTTTGCCCTGCTCTTCCTTTCTCACACCCCATTTTGATTCCAGCAAATCTTGAAGTAACTTGATTTTGATCTCTCTAGTAATGAAAGATGATCAGATTGGAGACTGATCAGCAGCTGCAAAAGGCACTAAGACCAGAGAGATTAACAGTACCTCAAAACTTAACATTGTAGTTTCAGAAACGAGGAGAGAGTAAAACTTGGAGAAACCAAGACACAATGATTGTAGAATCATAGAATCACAAGGTTGGAAACAACCTGCAAGATCATCTAGCCCAGCCATCCTCCCATCACCACTGCTACCACAAGCACTAAACCGTATCTCGCAGCTCCTCATCCAGACCTCTTGAGCACTGCCAGGGATGGCGACTCCACCACCTCCCTGTGCAGCCATTCCAGTGCCTGACCACTCTGAGAGAAAAAGTTCTTCCTTATGCCTAACCTAAATCTCCTCTGGTACAACTTGCAGCCATTGCCTCGGGTCCTGTTTGTTGCTTGGGAGGCCAAACTTCCCTTCATGAAGTTACAGAGTGCAACAAGGTCTCCCCTGAGCCTCTTCTTCTCCAGACTAAACAATCCCTCAGCCACTTGTCATAAGACTTGTGCCCCAGACCCCTTACAGTTATTACTGTATTATTTCACTGTACTATCAGGCAAGGCTAAATAATGCTGCAGTGGTTACTTTTCTTAGTTTGTACATATGAAAGTTCATGAACAGCAAATTTTTACATTAAAACAGAAAAGAAAGACTGGTTTCCCTCCAAAGTTTTTCCACTGGCCTCAGTAACCATTCCTTAACATCTATAATTAATTGCACATCAAACAACTAACTACAGCCAACCGCAGTGTCAGATAAAAACGCTTCTAATTTCTCAAATAACTCTGAGTTTAAACTACATTGCCATCTGGATACCAGCATCAATCCCGAAACGAATTCACATGGTAAAATCGTGACAAAATTAAGTGATATTTCTCTCATCCACCCAGAAAACCTCTCGCTGTCCTGCAGCCCAGGTTGGAGCCCTGTCTCCACACACTGCTGAGGGACGCAGGGAAGGAGCAACCTCTGCAGAGCTCCCATTCAACCGCCGCTTTGCTCACACCTCCCATAGGCCGGGGAAGGTGGCAGAAACTGTGCGTTTAGAAGATTGGTGAAGCGTGAATTGAGTTTGTACGGACAATTATCGGTAAAAAAAGATTACGAAGAGTAAGATCAGAGCACCGACCTAAGCTTATAGCCAAGGGAGCGTCTTTCCGTGCTTACAGCCCTATTCGTTTCCACGAGCAGGAGGTGCCCAACCCTCCCCTTCGGGACGGCGCGTGCTGAGCCCTCAGAGCAGAGCGCCGGGGGGGGGGGGGGGGGGGGGCACCTCAGCGAACCTCCGCCCTCGCGGCAGCAGGGCGAGAAGGGCAGCGCGGGGGGACCCGAGGCGGACAGCCAGGCCCGCAGGCGGAGCGGCGATCGGACGGCCGTTCCCGAGACGGGGCCGGGCGCTGGGGGGCGGCTGGAGCCGCTACTTAGGGAGCACGCCGCCGCCTCAGCAGCGCCGTCGTCGCCATGGAGACAGCGTCGGGCCCGGCCGGCACGCCGCTTCCTGCCGGTGCCTCGCCACTGGGGCCCGGGCGGAAACACGCGAGGCCCCGCCGGCGCTGCCCATCGCAACGCCGAAGCGGCGAGCGGAGGTTAGGTTTCTCACCGGACGACTGATGCCGGGGTTCGGCAGGCTGCGCGGTGAGGCCGGCGACGCGGGGCAGGTGGGTGCGCGCTGCGCTGCTCCTCGCCGTGCTGTGAGGGGCGGTCGGTCTCGCGCCGGCGGTCGCGGTGGGCTCTCGCGCCGCTGCTGCGCTGCAGAATGGCGGGAAGGGGCGGAATGGCGGGAAGGGTCTCAGCCTGCGGCGTTACGGCCGGGGAGCCTCGTTGTTTCGGCAGTTAAATAAACAAACGAACGAGAGCCTCTTCTTCCTATATTCAGATAGCAAGTTCTTTCCCTGCTGAGGCACAGCGTCACTTCCCCAGATCAGGTCCCCCTGATCAATCGGCTGCGCGCATTGCCCGAAACAGAGATAGCTGCAAAACAGCAGCTGAGACGCGGGGTCTTCTCTGAGAGTCTGTGTGCAACTGCAGCCACAGAGCGCGCACAGAGCGAGGGCAGGGAGCAGCGCCTGAGTGCTCTAAGCGAGCAATATGCTAAAGTGTGCGTTATCTTCGTGCGAATAACGCCACCGGAAGCACGCAGTCCCTTACTGTTCTCTATTTATTGCAGGGCTGTTCCGAGTCCAGTGTATTCTGCCTAATTATCGATATTAAGAGATTACATTTCCTCACTTGCAAAAGTCTGCTGCAACAGCTAATCATCCTCTGCTAAAAATTATTCTTAATCCTAAATTTCAATGCGCCTGGCTTCTAATTCCTGCTACCAGTTCATATGTACCTTTTGCCCTTTGCAGCAGTGTTTTAAACATACCTACACAAACAAGCACTAATTATCCTTTTTGTCCTGCAGGCTGTTACCAGCTGCCTGTAGTTCCTCCCTCCTCTCTCTTCTTAACTTCCCTTTTCAAATTGTACTTAGAATGATTGCCTTTTCTTACACAGCACTAAGCAAATCGAGGCCAGCCAGAGATGGCCGTGGAGCAGACAAGAGGAAAGGACTGGTACCAAATCCTGGGCGCGCAGCCATCAGACAGCCCAGCAGAACTGAAGCAGAAATACCAAAGGCTGGCTTTATTAGTAAGTATCGTTCTGCTACTTGTGCGGAATTAAGTTTTAGAAACAAAGTAAAAACTGCTGCTTTGATGCAGAAATTGAGTGTGTCCTCACTGATGACACGAAGCTGGGGATTGTCTCAATCTCCCTGAGGGTAGGAAGGCCCTATAGATTCACCTGAATGGGATGAGGCCAGGGGGATGAAGTTCCACAAGTCCAAACGTCAGGTCCTGCACTTTGGTTACAACAAGCTCATGCTGTGCTACAAGCTTGGGGCATCCTGGCTCACATCAGAAATAGCGTTGTCAACCAGAGCAGGGAAGTGATTCTCCCTATGTGCTCAGCGCTGGTGAGGCTGCATCTCAGTTACTTTGTTTGGTGTTGGTCCTCTCAATACAAAAAAAACCAGACGTGTAAACCCTGGAACCCAGAGAAGGGCAGCAGGGATGTGCTCCAGACCCTTCACAAGTCTTAGGAACAGCTGAGGGAACAGGAACTGTTCAGTGTGGAGGAGGCTTAGGGGGAACTTACAGCTCTACAACTCCCTGAAAGGTTGTTATGATGAGGTGGAGGTCAGCCTCTTGTCCTCAGAAACAGCGACAGGACAAGAGGGAATGGCCTCAAGTTGTACTAAGGGAGGTTCAGGTTGGATATAAGAAAAGAGTTCTTCCTGATAGGCTGCAGTAGTAGAATGTATAGGATGAAAATTTGTGAATATCAATTTGGGTTTTATTTGAAGGCTTCTTGTGCGCTTTTTTAGAGTCATATTTTTAGTCATGCCTTAAGACATGAACTTAGTGTTCGTGTTTCCCATTCTCATGGTTTTCATATGTAGCAGACTCAGAGATCTGAGATCACTTCAAGTTAACTTGGTTCCTCTGTTTTAACCTCCCACATAATTCAGGCTTTATAATGAAGAGATTGTTTAGCCCACCTTTAAGAGCACAATAAGGCACATATATTTGATACTGTTTGGTTCAAATGGCCAAATTGATAGACTTGCAGAAGTCCCAGGATTTTTTAAGTTTAATTAAATTAATTTTTAAATTAAATTTCTAAACATAACAAAAAAATGGCAACCCAGAGAAGAAAGAAGGTGAGCAGACCTCGGTTTTTATATTCTTTTAGGTATGCGATTCTGTAAACTAGACTATTAGTGTTGGCAGGGCTATAGAGAGTATATGCACATCTAGTCTTGCTATATTTCTAGGTGAAAAGTTCTAGTGTAGAGGCTTTTCTTTAGAATCTGTGCATTTGTGGTCTAAATGGTCAGTGCTCTCTGAAAAGAGAGTGGGAAATGTTAGCAAACATTAAGGTTATTTTTTTCCTTTTTTATGCTGTTTAGCTCTAGAGGTTCTCCCCCCTCTGTAAATGCATGGTGCTAATAAATCAATTACTTCTACACATCCTGTAAGCCACTGGCTACAGGAGGGATAGGAAAGCACAACACATAGCACATGGTTCCTGTGTGAAAGTCACTGCATTGACCCAGAGTGTTTCATGATTTAAAATGTTAGAAGTTCATGAAAGAAAAGTCTGTGGTGGCATGTTAGCATGAAAACGCAGTCTCAGATCCAGAAACCAACAAGCTGTGGACTTCTGAATAAGGGTGGAACATACATATGGGAGCTGTTACTGTATTTTTGTCCTATCCTGATGCTATTCCCTAGGCATCCAGTGTTCATTAGTACTGTAGCACTAGTTGGACTTCTGTAATGCTATAATGGGATGGAAAGTACTGCAATAACGGCAGGATGGCAAAGTCTTTGCAACAAATGAGAATGAACCCGAATGCAGTAGCCATACATAACAAAACGCAAGGAAAGAGCTACTTACCTTTGGAAGGCCTCCAGTAGGTAGGGATCTCCTGCAAGAGATACCCTCACCTCCATTGGCAACCCTAAATGAGGTCTGGGAAGGGGCAGATCCTGGCTCCATCCCTTTCAGTCACTCAGGTACATTGCGTGCACCTGAGATCCCCTGGGTTGAGCCCGCCTTCACACCAGCTGCTCAATCACTGCTTCAAGCTGTGACTTAGCTTTTTCACTGCAACCTCTTATCTTACCTGCTGCGTCCTGTTCACGTGAAGTAATTCCCTTGCTCCCCAAAGAAGGCTTGCACTTAAGAGATCTTAATGGTTGTACACCTCTAAGTCATAGAATGTTAATTTATGGTTTTCTGAAGCTGCTACTGTACACAGTAGGAGCATTGCTGGAGGCAGAGGATGAGTCTGTGTGCAGGTGTTTCAGTTGTTTTTGGATATGGTGGTGGTAGAGAATTAGCAGAGCAACTCCACCTTAGAAAGCTAGGATGAATGGTGAGCACTGCCATGTACTGCCTGTTTAAAGATCTCTTGACAAATGCGTGTGGTCAGCGCCAGCTATCTTAAAATCAGAAAGTCTATAAAGCAACTAACATCTCGTATGCAAATTGCAATTAATATGACTTCTCTCGTGGAGAATATTCTGATCACAGATGCTCATTAGCGTCAAGCATAATAAATGTTGGAATTTATTTTTAAACATAATTCTGCTGTTAAAATAAAAATGGCAAGTGCCTACGATTTCTTCAGATGATCTTGAGTGTTTCATGTTGAATGTTTGTTTTTTGCTATCTGCTGTTTTGTCTGTTTGTCAACACACTGTGTACTTAGCATCCCGAATGAACAGGCGGATGTAAACTTCCAAAGCTGCAAAGAATTGGAGATCTTGCCATATGTCATCTAAAAGATAACTATATTTGCAGTGATACCTCAGGACTGACTTTAACAATACAAAGTAGTAGGCAAGTAAAAAATGTTGAATTACAGCTTGCAAGAACTATTTTGAAAGGGAAATTCTCTTTAAAGTGATTAATTTGTAAAATGTAACTTGTTTTTACCAATTCCAAAGGGTTGATGATGGAAATGGTTAATGAATCATAAAAAATGAAACCATGCAAACGCACCCTTCTTGAGTGAGCACATTTACTTACCATTCTGCCATCTTTTCGTTTGCTGTACTAACTTGCTTCATTTGGCCAAGTCCCCATGAATATTTAAGCAAATTATTTCACTGCAAACTCCGGATGATGTCTATTCTGTCTATAAGGAGAGTATTAATTGGATGCACAAAACAACACAGGTTTGACCTAAAAGTAGTGATTTTGTTGTTGTTATTACATTATTTCTTCTTACCGTCTAAACATTTAAGTAGAAGTTCATATTTACACAATATCCTTGCAACCATGAAACTTAAAATGCTGTAAAATTTTTGCACGCTCATTTGCCTGGCACCTGCACCATCTTAATGCTTCTTACTCTTTAATTAATAGCAGCCAGGAATGGCAGACTTTTGAGCATAAGACATGCATGCCACTAGCAATTTGATCATCAGGCTTTTTTAAGGAATGGAACTTAAATGTATGCTGGCTTGTACTTCATTGTCTTCTCTAGCACAAAGCTTCAGCCAGTGACTTTGAAAAAATATCCAATTAGAAATGTGTATTTTGTAACCAGCACAGCTCAGTGCCATGAGTCCATAATTGGCTGCCTTATATTCATTTCAAGAGGCTTTTTGAAGCATCAAAGATTTCGTGTTCTGGAATGAATCAAAACAGATTTTGAGAATTATTATGTTTAAAGATAAAAATCTTCATCTTTCATCTTCAGAATATACTGACTTTTTGAGATGCTATATATGTATGACATTCTCACCCGTAATTATATATATTGTAGTTTTAACAAGAAAAAATCATAAAAGGGTAAATGTTTTTAGGAGAGACAATGCCCACGTCCCTTTTCTGAGCATGTACAAAACTAGCAGAAGATAAAATCAGAGTGACAAAGAAGGAGAGGTTACAGAATCTTGCTGGTTGGCCCAGCGTTTTGTGGTCAAAGAATGGGTTGCCAGATTGTTTGCAAGTTTTTCTGTAGCTGCTCTGCATCTGAAAGCTGATTTTACAGAGAATAAAGTCACCAAACATAGAAGCTTTGTCTCGCTGAGAATCAGGTGTCTGTTCCTGTTGATGCTGATGATATTATAGGATACCTTTCAACTGGAAAAGAAATTATTGTGCAGGAAAATTATATGCTGCTGTTACAATGTATGCCCTAATCTTAAGGAAAATCCATGTAATTTGAGCAGGGAGCATGCAGGAAGCTCTTATTTTTAATATGGAAAGGAAATAAAATGTGCCACTTAACACACAGTGTTACAAGGATTATCTGTTTATCAGAAGGGGTGGTGTGTGTATATAAATACAAAGAAAGCGTTCAGATGATCACTTCATCTGTTTGAAGGAGTAGAAAATTTTAAAACAAAGAGCATTAAGCATAGGTGAGAACGACTGTCAGCAGCAAGAAAAAGAAAGGTCATCAATAGGAATCTAATTTAATGAAGCAAAATAATTTCAAGAATTGAGCTTGTGTAGAGGAAAGACAGCTATCTCTGGAGAGAAAAGATCTGTGGTGTCCTATCAGATCTATGGACACAGCTGAATTTTGCAATCACAAGAAAGGCAGAGGATGTCATATATTTGAAGTCAAAAAGCTGCTTGCATTCTTACTGTCTTAAAGTCCGTTACAAACTAAATTCAGTGGGAGGATGCACCTCCTGAGGAACTTTTCAGGCTGAGTTTAAGTCAAGAATTTGAATCTTACAAACTTCAAAATGTTTTCATTTTCATCAGCAGTCTCGTAACAATAATTTTCATAGTGAAAATTATGCAGCAATACCTACTGTGTTTTTCTTAACAGCCTTGAGGAAGACATTCTGTTAGTGTGCCTCGCTGTAGACTGACTGAAGTTAGTATTTAGATATCATAAAGTTTGTTGCAAAGGAATGCCTATTTGGCTCTCCTTTATTTTCAGCTGCTCTTCACATCTGATTTACTGTTTATAACCTTAATAAAATACAGGTGGATATTTTCTCAAGCTGGAACTTGAAGAATTGGTTATTAACTTATACAAGTATTTAACAGAGCCTCATTAGCAAATGCCTAGTTGAAACAGCTTGATTGGGTGGCTCCTGGTCATGCCAGTATTCCTGCTGCTCTTTCCAATCTGACAGCATTTGTTTAACTCATCCTTGTGGGTTTTTGTGTGTTTTTTTCTTCTTTTTTACACTAGAGGTCATAGCAGTATTCAGTATTAAGTCTGAAGAACAGGCATTTTCACCCTGTCAGTGATCACACTGCAGAAATAGAAACTTATTAATCTGAATGGTGTCCTGGATTCATTGCATGTATCACAACAGCACTTAAAAGCCAAGCATTGTGGAGATGCATGGTACCACTGCATGCAGAGACACAGACAGCCATGTCCAAGCAGAAGCTCTTGCTTGCTTAGTTGGTGTGGTGGGAGAGGTGATGTTGGCTGCAGCTCGGGCATCACCTGCTCACATTATGGTACTGACCAGGAAAACTGTTAGCCCTCATTTGGTTGGGCAGCTGGATAACCAAATGAAATGCAGTGATTAACAACTGACGGATCAGCACGCAAATGGAAGGTGCACACTGGCCACATCTCTTACAGGGCAAGGCTGAGAAAGCTGTCCTGACTTTGCAGCAGTGAGAGGTTCATGGATACAGGTGAAGAGAGAAGGGAACTGGATGTAGTGAAGTACCACAGCAGGAACGGGGGGATGTGACAATATTGGTAGGTAGTGCTTGAAGTACTCACTTGTCAGAGTGAGTGTCCAGCATGCTGCAGCTTACATGAAGCAGTGCCTCACTTTTTATTACTTTAATGTCATTTAGGAACACAGTTGGCCTTCCCTGCTGCAGGCGCTCACTGCTGGCTCGTGTCCCGCTTCTCGTCCACCAGGACCCCAAGTCCTTCTCCAGGGGGCTGCTCTTATTTCATAAGTTATTGATCATAGCAATAAATTAAAAATAGAATCCAAATATGTAATGTAACTATTATGGAAATGGGTAAAAGCAACACATTACTTCCTTCTTTTAGCTTTAAACAGCGGTCAGAGACTGGAACGGGCTTCCTAGCGGTGTGGTTGGTGCCCCTGCCTGTCAGTGTTCAAGGGGCATTCAGATAATGCCCTCAGTAACATGCTGTAACTTTTGGTGAGCCTGGAAGCAGTCAGACAGCTGGACTGCGTGGTGTTTGAAAGGCTCTTCCAAGTGAACTATTCTAAGTGTGCTCTGAATGTGTTAACTGTCCCATCCTTCCTGTTTTGTCTGTTGATCACAGCTACATTCTTGCCTCCCATTCAGCCCTTGAACTGATTTGCTGCAGGAGTGAATTCTCTACCTAAAAGGGCTGTCCTTAGGACACATTTTATATTATTGTAGTAGAAAAGTCCAAGTCCAGCTTTTTTTCTATAGTCTTGTCAGTCTTTTGGATATTTTACTCCAATCTTTTACTTTTCTGTATGTTAAAGTACCATTTCAAAGCTGAAAAATCAATAGTCAGATATTTTAAAAGCCTACCCTTTATTATTTATGCCAGTAAATTATTATTAACAACAAAATTCAGACCTAAAAATGTCCATTCTTAAAGAAGCTAAAGATGAACAAGTCAGAGCAGGATCTTAGCCAATTTTTTTTCTTTTCTTGACATTAAGTGGAAGATTCTCTATGTAGGTGTTTTGAGGAGAGGCTGACCAAGAGCTCTTCTTTTCAGAGGCAGCCATCTTCTTGCCAACAATCCACTAATAATTCCTACGAATACAGAAAAGCAAGGCAAAATACGGGTATGGTACTATTCTCTCAGTCTATCTATTGCTTCACTAACAGATATTATTGAAGCTCAAGTGAAGCAAACCTTGGATTATTCCTTTACAGCTGCTGATCTATTCTGGATAGTGATTTTACCTTTTCATCTACATCTCTGACTATTCTTTCATAAAATGTGGATATTCTGTCAAGACTAAGGCTGTATAGAGCGTTTATTAAATAGAAATGGTAAAAAGATCAATCAGAAATTCTGCTGAGTGATTTCCTTGAGTCATTTGGAAAATGTCATCTTGGTAGTTATGAGGATACACTGCAAAAACTGTTTCCTTACTACACATGAAGAAATTTGCCAACCTTTACCATCATCAACATATAAGTTAAATTAACAGCAAACTATTAATCAGTCCGGATACAATGACTTGAAGAAAGCACTTGGTGAGAGTAAATCCAATCCAAGCTAGATTTTGTGTAGCTATTTGGATTGTTTGGAATTGTTTGATCACCACAGCCATAACATTTTCAAATTACTGGAAGTAGAATCTTTATGCTGCAGTGATATCTGTGCAATAATGGAGCGTTTGTGCCTTCAGCTATAAGCACAGCATGCTTAACGGCCTCTGACTTTAAGTACTGAGACTTCTCATGAAGTTGTAGACTTTTCTGGTGTTGACTAAAATATGAAATCATTGTGTTTGCATCACTTGGATGTTGTTTATTAACGGTATCTTTGAGGCTAAGCTGTCGCCTACAAAAGTAGGATGTATCTTCACGGATTTTTCATACAGATATTTTCTAATTCTGTTAATGTTTAGCTTTTCATATCTATTTTAAAAGTTGTAATTTGATTGGAGCCTAACCTGTCATTTTGAGATCCTGGATAGCTTCAAATACCAGTGATAGGGAAAGCTGAAATAAATATTGAAACAAAAACTTTAGAAGTGTTATGCAATTATGTCCACTAATATATAAGCTAGTCGTTTGCTCGTCAAGCTTCAATTTCCACAGTGACTTCTGAAGCTGAAGTGCTGGAGAGACTGAAATTATTTTGGAGTCAGGTGATAAGCATAATATTTAAACCTGACCTCTTCCATTGTCTGTCTGTTGAGGCATTCCAAGTGAATTTGAAAGGTAGTGGTACACCTTGATTTGGAGTACTGGTTTACGGATGGTCAGCAGAACGAATTCACAAGCTGCTTTGTGCTCAGCAGTCGCAAGCAGTTGCCAGGTATCAAAGCTGTTGGCTTTCTAGGCTGTGGAAAAGTCTTCATCTTGCAAGTCACTGTGTCAGCTGAAGGCCCTACCTGTCTGTCCCTGCCCTTCTGCCAGATGCTTCTTAGCCATGAAACAGCATCCTGTGGGCATTCCTTCACCCACTACCAGTCCCTGTCGCCGGGAGAATTCATGCCCATTTTTTTCAGTGTTTTAAGCAGCTCTAGTTTGTACAATACAAGATTTTCCCTTTGCTTCATATGAAAAACACATTTGCCCAAACTAGCTTTCTGACCTTTCATGTAACTGCCATAACTGTTTGATTAGGGCCACGTTACAACAACTGTGACTTAATGTGACATCCAATACTGTAAATTGTGAGCAAAAAGGGTCAGGACTTCATAAATAACCTTTAAAATTCCTTTTGTATTTTCACCTTTATACTACTTAAGTTTTAAAATGGTTTGTTTCTTCCCTTCCCTTACTATGTTTTGCTTGTTTTATTGCCTTACTTCCTCCTGTGTTGCAGTATAGTTCCCAAAAGCGTTTTAAGTGGCTTGTGAGGCTCTTGGGTGGCTCTTCATAGCAAAGTGAGGAGCCGTGGAAGCAGAAAAAAGGGAAGAAGGAACTGTTTTGAAAGTCCTGCTTTCTGGTAGCAACAGCTCCTCTTTTCTTTCCTCTTTTTTTTATACTTTCATTGGGAAAGTTAATCTTTGATTCTGTTTATACACTAACAGTTGTGGGCTCTTTTCCTCAATAAAAACTGGTAGTTTTACATATTGTTTCTAATGTCAACTTTGTTCTAGAGCTGAAAAATGAGGAATGTGAGTAGTTGATAGGCAAGTTATGTGAGGTAATTCATGCTGTTTTGTTGGACTCTTCTCAGGCCAATGGGGTTCTATTTTTTCCAAGCTGAAGAAATAGCAGGGGTGAAAGGACTGAGAGTCCTAAAGGTCGAAACAGAAGTAACAGCAGTATTGTGATCCTGCAGAACAATAAAAGCAGTTGCATTAGAAAAGGATTGCAGTTCTACATGCTACAATCCTTACATTTCAGTAATTGGTGATGAGCAGCTCCATAGTGTGAGACTGGCTCTGCAGCCACGGGACTTTGCAAGCAGCATTGAACTGAAAGTGACTGTTTCCATGGAAGTTGAAATTTACGTCTATAAAATATAGTGAAACTCACATTGCCAATTCTGCTACTGTTGCAGCTAAAAGCAAAAGCCAAGCATGCAAAAGACAGGGATTTTGGCTGCAAACACTAAATGCAGAGGAGAAAAAACACATTTTCACGTCTTTCTGATGTCTCTCAGCTCAGGTTCCTGGCCAACTTGACAAGATTAAGATTTTTAAGTGTATAATATTACCATGCAGCACCTTGGTTAGAAATTGTGGTTGTCAACCTGGGAATTCAAATGTGAAAGCTGTAATGGTGAATTTCTTGGGTAATCAGAGAGAGAATAGATGAAGTTTCGTGTATGCTTAGGAAAAGCATACATTACATTACATTAAGCAGAAAATGTGGATTAGCCTTTAAAAAAAATAAAAATAAAAAGGCAAATTAATGAGATTAGGACAATGTAATTTATTCTGAGATTTTATGTTGTAATGGCACTGTTGAAGACTCCAGTAATTTTGAAGAATTGGCAGCAGTGAATTGACTGTATAAACCTCTGAGTTTTTACTACGCTGTGTTGGTGAATGTCAGTTCTGTGGTCTGCATAACTGTTAGGCACTGCTGTGTACCTTTAATAATAGCTTCTAAAATCTGTTCATTTTTAAAATAAACTATGTTGGGATATTTGTGGGTGTTTTCTTTTGAAGTAGTCACTGAGTGGTGAGTAATTAAATCTTACAGAAAGCTCTCTTTTTCCTTCCTTGTGTCCAACTGATGACTACTTTCTAGAAATGCCTTGAGTCACAGCAAATATCTCCTTGCAGCAACAGCTACAGCAGCAATGATATCTGAAATATTTCTCTTCCAATGGTTCTTATTTGACCTTCATGAACTTTGAGGTCTGCTGTGCTGGATGCTGCATGCAGAAGTGGTTATCGGTGTTCAGAAAGTGCTGAAAGATGGATTATGATTGCAAAACTTACAAGAAGTTGAACGTTACGTAGGGAGCTCAGATGGGTGGTTGCCTCACAGTTTGGGATTAGGGCAGACTGCAGGAGGAAAAAAGGAGAAGAATGGGTACAGTTTTCACCTTCTGGTTTATCACTGAGCAATACTAGAAAAATACAATAGAACAGGTAAGGCATAAGGAGAAACCAGGAGGAAAATCCCAATGAGAAAGAATCATCCTGGAGTGGAAGCTGGAAGCAGCAGAGCAAATCAATAACCAGATCAGGTAGGAAAAGGCTGAAGTTGTGAAAAAGCTAAAAGTTTGTTTGTTTTGGGTGGAAGAAAAAGGAAGAGGAGATGGATTGAATTAATGAATCCAGAAAATAAATTCCTTGCTCTTTTGTCAAGCTGCCTTTGGACAGACATACTTTGGGGGAATTTTAATCCACTTCTGTATGAACAGATTGAATGTCACAAGGAACGCTTCACTTTGTTCCTCGTCTTTACAAGTGGGACAAACAGGCTCCGCCCATGTTCCCTGCTAACTTCTGCCAATTGAGTGAACACGTTGAAAAGACTGACTGTGGGCTACGAAAGCAAGTTTAAGACCTGGAATCATTCTTTTCATGGAAGTGAACAAGTTTCACGTTTCACAGAGAGTGTTTTGTTGCAAGATCGCTCCAATAAGAAAAGTACTTTCAGTGTGATTTTGTTTTGTGCTGTTGTAGCGCGAGACCACACCTCTCTTTTTTCTTTTCCTTCCCGAATACTTGCTGGTGGAAGCTTTTCGAGGCTGAATTGTGCTACTGTCTTCTCAGTTACCAACAGCTTACGTGGATGTAAACAAGTGTGGACTCTGATCAGGTGAATGCCCTCGTACCTCTTTATGTGGGTATGATAATTAAATGCATGCACTGCATCCCTGGCATTTTTACAGATTAAGCACCTCGTGTTCGACCCACTTAACATTCATCTTGCACATTAGTCTTTGTATGCAAGACAGGATATGATCACGTCAGTTCAGTTTAGAAAGCCTGCATGGGAGGCACTGTGAAGGAGATACTTACGAACCATTGTAAACTTTGTTTTCTCTCGTCTCCATTTTTCACAACGCCAGTGCGGCGCAGAGACAATGCAGTGTTTGCGATGCAACCTTCTGCTAAGCATTAGGTGGCAGTAGTGTGTTGTATTTGGCAACTGCTTTGTCGTTTGTTTTTTCTCTCCTGCAGTTTTTATTGCAGTCTAATCAGTGGAGAATACGTGCGTATTATTTCTTGCAGTTTTTTATAAAATACCATTGGATATTCGGACGTTATGGGGCTGTAAGGGCAGCCGTTTGGGCTCTGAGATACATAGGTGAGATCAGCTTGCTCCAGTTTCTGCATAGTATTCCTTCCTTTTTTCCGAATAGACACTATTAACTGCAAATGATCTGATTAGGTCTATGCCATTACTGGCCATGCGTATTTATTTCTGCAATCTTTTCATCACTTGTAGCCACTTCTAAAGTTAATATAACCTGTTAGATGAAGCGTGTTATTTTATACTTGTGTTTTTCATTTATTTTTCTAAGAGGTTGAAGAAAATGTCGGTAGGACCATAAATAACTTTTCATCACAGTGTTTTTATTGTCACTCCAGATCCTGCAGAAATGCAGTTACCTCGTGACCTCTTAGAGGTGTTTTTTTCCCCTCTCCTTATCCTTCTTTCTCACAAGAAGCTCAAGGAGTTTGGAAGGGGTGCTGCATTGTATTAATTTGGCAGGATGATCAATTAATAGAAGAAGAGCAGGAAAGTGTTGACAGAACATGCTATCTAATTAGTACCTGATGAACCATATAGGCCACAGAGCACAGCGCTTCAGGATGACTGCTTTATGAGACCTTTATTTGCAAAATAAACCTGTAGAAAACCTAAAGGAATGTTTGAGTGCAGCTCCAGTGAGGGAAATTTTCTGATTTTCTGTTTTTGTGATGAAAGCCTTCACTTTTCACTGGTATCTTGGGGAAGGCTGAGAGTGCTTGACGCATCACAGCCATTCAAAGCATCAAGCCTTTGTTTTGTATAAGGCTTCTTAAAAATCGTGGAACCTTTCATTTGTTTAGGTCTTTTTATTTTATTTAAGAGGCAAATTGCAAATTATGGGACTAGATGAAATGAATATTTAAAATAAAAGTATGCAGTTTTCCTTTCTGCTTTCTGGAGCAGTGCCTGATGGCTCATGTGATGCAGTGAAATTAGTTTAAGAGCAGGTAGCACCACAAGGCTTTAAGGTTCTGCTCTGTTTTTCTAGTATGTGTTTGAAATTGGTTTTCACTTGAAAATTAAGTGGTTTTGTCATGAAAGGCTCCAAGTGCCTTTCCAGTACTGCCAGCCTTACCTGGCTACTGGGAGTAACTTTTTCCCTTTTTGTTTATGAATCTATTGATAATTAATTCATATTGTTCATTCAGAAATTCTCTCTCCTCCTGTGATAGCAGGAAAGTTTAATATTTACATGTTGAAATCATCTTTTCAAAATTAATTCCTTTTTCCCTCCAGCTTAAGTTTCTCTGTTCTACTAAAATAAGCCAATGTCTGTTTTAGAATAATTTTTCAAATAGATCTCTTAGATCTTTGTGAAATGTGGAAGTGTTCTTTAATCGTGACCCAGTTTAATAGTTTCAGATGGTGAAGTTGCAGAATGGCTTCTTTCTGTGACTTTCCAGGGAGTGCCACAGGGCAAGGGCCGAGTGTATGTTACATTTTTCTGATAGCTCAAATATATAGTGTAGGTAATGCTGAATACATATGTTAATTCTATTATGTGCTGATCTGTGGGATTCAGTGTGGCAGTGTAGGTAAAAGTAACAAAAGAGTGAACTTTAAAAGCATTAGGTAGTTCCCGGCATGTTTCAGTTGCATTATACGATTCCTTCTTTTGTGCTGTGTCCAGCTTTATCTTTTGGTGCTCTGTAAATTGCTCTGGAGCTTTAAAAACCGACAGTATAATTTAATCAAAAATATTCTGATGAGCCTTATGATGCCACAGTATAGAACTGGAAATTTGCAGCTCTGCTGGGGAGCAGGGTGAAGAAGAGGACGCACTTTCTTGAGGTCTGGGGCTGTGAGCAGCCACACTTCAAACTTCCTGACAGGCATTTTAAGAAAGGTTCCCGTTGTCAAAAACCTGAAGTCAGTGTGACCTTGCCACAGAAGCAAGATTTTTCCACTAGCTATCACATTAATCTCTTATGTTCACGCTTCATGGTAAGAGACTTTCAGATGGGCCCTTCTGAACGAAGCATTAGCAGCAACAAAACTCTTCTAGTTTCCAAATCAAATTCTAGAAAGAGAGATGCTGCACTGGGCTGAATTGTCCACACTTGATTCCAAAGCTGTGGGAATCATAGCAAGATTGAACTCTGACTTTTTGTGAAATGAGGAAAAGACAGGTTGAATACCCATCTACAGCCTGCTGTACTGTTTAGATTCCAGACGTGATTTAGAAGAGCTGTTGATTTCTTACATGTTTATAGATGTGGCTTAAGCACAGTGGCCACGTGGCCAGATTAAGGAGTCTTGCTTTAAGAACTGTAAATTCTTTCTAAGAAGTCTGTCCACATAGCCTGTAAATAGTTGCAGAGGTGGATGCAGGTGTATGACACAGTCCAGCTCTTCCTCAAAAGTTAAAACCTCTTGATTCCTGTGAGCATTTGGTCAGACCTACACAGATTTGGTTGTTGGTTTAAATCTAGCCAAGGCTGGTGGTGTCTTAATTGCTACCACAGAGCAGCCATTTGGCCTGTGTGAGATGAATGTTGTCAGAGTACCTTCTGCAAGGCGGACATTCATCCACTGGGAACGTATCAAGAAAGTTTTCATTAATTGGTCCCTTTGTTGGCATTTGTGGCACAGCAGCCAAAATCTGACTATGAACAGACACTCTGTGTTGGGGGTGAGATTTATTGGCAAGTCTCAGTACAAGAACTGGTATTTACTACATACGTGGTAAGCGGGAGCAAAAGGCTTTCCTCTTCAGAACAATCTGCCATTAAATTTACTCTATTTTTTTCTTCAGATACAGAAATGTAGCAAGAACTTACAGACTACAGTGGGAAATTAAGCATATTAACAGATTTGTCCTGTGTAATGTTGACTGTCTTGCAGTTTTCTTTTAGCAAGATGCGAAGTGTTGTGATGAGCTCTGTAGTCTACAGACAAATTTACATGGACCTACGAATACTTGTGTCAGATGGGAACACTGATAGTTTGTGTCCTGACCTCGTTAGCTTAACTTGTAGATAATAACAGTCACAGTTAATAATGCATAGAGCGTATGAGAAATGTTTTTAAACTTAGTTGGCAATTTTGATGTGTTCATGTTATCTCGTGCACGTTGCTCTTTTGTTGAAATTCTTGAGCTGTGTTGTATTGCAGGAGGCATACATACTAGTAATTATTTCTGTGTGTTGGCTTTTAGTGCAACGCTCCTGATTGTTGCTGAACTTGGAATAGAACAAGACAGTTCGTATGAGGTTTTCTATATGTTCATACATATCGCCTTTAAAATTTTAGGGTTTGTACTGTGGAATGAAGAAAAAAAAGAAAAAGTCTGGTATTAACTAAACAAATGGCCATATTGACACTGAGAGAGAGTTTGGACTCTGAAATTTGAATATACTGGCTAATATACAGATTGACCATCCTTCCCCCTTCCCCCCTCCCCCTTTGCCCACTCCCCCCCTCCAAATATTGACGATGAGATTTTAAAAAGGCTTGGTAATCTTTACAATTCCAGTTAGCAGTCAGAATCTCATTCTGTTGGATTCCACTCTGTGAATCTGGAATTTGAATATAATGGCATTTTTTTTTATCTGAACAGTGTAAAATCCAACTGCTGTGTCCACTTATACTCATTTAACTCTCCCATCATTGGAATGGACGTCGATGGTGTGCACTGCTGTTATCTCATCGTTCCCAGTGCTAATCCACAGTCACTTTCACTCTTACATAGTTAATCCAGCCAGCTCTTTACAGCATTTCTCAACTATTACCTCTTCTGTTTGCAATTTTAATTCACTCCTGTCATTCACAAAAAATGGTAGCTACGCCAGATACCAAGCAGTGCTTTATCTGCAGTGTTTGGGTTGAGCTCCTCCTGACCGTGACCACATTTCTTTGGCACTGCTTATTTTTGAATACAAATGCAGTTCTTTTTCCAAGTTCCAGGAAATACTGTCGTTGCACTGTAAGTCAGGAACACTTTCTGTTACATTTATGGTAAGAAAAAAGAAAAGAGAGAATACCCACCACAACAAAACCAAACAATTCATGCTTTCTAGACCTCTTATTGCTGGGTGCATTATGTTGAACAATACTGTCAGACTGTAAATTTGTCATGGCTACTGCTGGATGTCTAAGACGGGGAAGGATGCTGAGAGATACTCCATCACTGACCCATATTTAGTCACTAGATGTAGTTCCTGCAAAGTCGTGTGGGTATTTGAATTCATGTAAGTAATCTCTTTAAAATCTTTTGACTTGATTCACTTAAGAACTTCAGTCAAATCTCTAGCCTTGTATCTGCAATTATACATACACCTCCCTACTGAAATGAAGCACAAATGTAAGACATACCAATTAAATTTAGCCAAGTAAGAGCTCTTAGTTATCTATAAAATACATAGTAACAAATTAAAGCACTTTTCCACAGTTAAAATAAAAATCTGGCTGTAGCAATAGCAGTAGGAGAAGATAAAGCCTCCTGTTTCGATGTATGGAACTGGAGATGTGGTGCATCTTCGGATTTTAAAATAAATATCCTTTTTGGACAAAGTCATCACTGTAGTGCAGTAAGTAACAAATGACAAGAAATAGTAATCTTTAACCTTTTCTGAACATCACCCTTGTCATTTGTCACACAGAAGAGTACTTATGAATGAAAGTTTGACTATGTAATGCAGAGTAGTTATCATGTATTCCATAGTTCAGCAAGAGACTGCAGTCTAGCATAAAACCATGGCTGTATGCTTCACCCCTCCAATAAATCGTCGTGTTAAGCTGATTCTCCCTGGGCACTGTAAATTTCTTTTGAAGAGTGAGTTCATTAGCACCAATAAGGAATGTACATTAAATTGATTTAACTAAAAATTTTCTGCTTGCTAATTTGAATTTGATTAAAATCAATCAATCCCATTACCTTTACTGCATGAAGTTAAGTAACTTGTACAGGAGCTAGGAGGACAGGGACCTTTGTGTGTCACCTGTGTTGCTTGATTTGTGCAACCAAAACTCAGCCAACTATCTTAGTTTCCCATCCTGTGCAATGAGTTCTAAAGCTCTGTGCACATGGTTGCCCAGATACAGTGACCAGGTGGTCTTCATTAACTTCCATGCGGATCAGCGATTGATTTTTCAATTCTTAAAGTGCAAAATGGACCAATGGACCTTTATACTCTTCACAGAGTATAAAGTGGGCAGAAATAAAGACTGTAGCAGTTGACTGTGCTATATATAGCATGTTTTGGGTCCTTTCTGTAAGTGATGTGGGTGAAAACCCAAAAAATTGGGAATTGTTTAACTTGTTTATGATTACTGTAATGCTAAAGCAAATGTTGCAACTACTGTTCTGAAGACACTGGCTATTAATGTAAGGCAATGCCCTTATAGCTGCAAGAATCAATAAGAAGTTAGTAGACTACTTGCTTAGAAGCCCACATCAGTACCTGACTGACGGAGTAATTTCTGGAAACAGTCTACAAATTATTTTGTAGACATCCTTATTTGTTTTTATCGAGTTCCATTACGTAGTAACATGTTGGTAAATGTTATTGCTGGGTTCAGAAAGAAAACCGTCCCAAAGCAAACACATGAATGATCAGCAAAAAGCTATCTTTATGGAAACACTGTTCCTTCAAAAACATTGTGCATATGTAGCTAGAAAGAGAAATACAGCCTAAGTGCAGTAACACAGCTGAAAATAGTGCTCAAGTGGCAAGTATGAATGACAGGAAGATAATTTGCACAGATTTTGAGAAGAGATCTTGTAGGAGGTGCTGGTAGGCACTAACATTTTGAGTAAGAGCTTACAACTGGCCATACATAAGGAGACACGAGCAATAGTTCCGTTCCTGTAGGAGGAGGCAAGTCGAGTAGAAAACAGGCTTGTCTGTTTTCATCATACAGCTCGTAACGTGTTCACAGCTGAGATTAGCTTAGAAATAAAGCTGAATGGGAGGAGGAGATCAGAGGCATAGATCAGATTTAAACTTCCTCAGAACAAAACTCCTGGCTGGTGTTGAGGCAGCTCTTCTGAAGGGTAAACTGGAGATGGAAAAGCATTGGAAGCGTGAATATGGCATCTAAGGATGGAAGACAGTGCCACAAAAGAGTTTGATTAAAGTCTGAAGCACTGACAAGAGTACTGTGCACAAAGGGCAGATACTGGTGGGTTGGTTGAAAGTTTGTCAGCGTGGCTGGTGTCTGATCTGCCTGACGAGGGTCTAAAATGGCTGGAAAAGAGGACAGCTCATTTGTTACCTTACAGACGATATAGGACAGCATGGGTAGCTGAATCATGAATGGATTTTTGCTTCAAAGGAAAGTATTCTTGTATTTTGATCCGCAAGCTGGACAGTAGGATAAGGGAGTCAATGAGAACAGGTCCGAAACAAGTGCAAGTGAAACAGGAAATTAAAGGTTCAAAGTGAAAGAGCAGAAGTTTGAGGATTTTTCTCAGTGTAGAGGGAAAGGCTAAGTTTATCAGATGGTAGCAGAGCAATAGCTCCAAGACAAGGAGGAGAAAATACTTTCAGAAAGCATGAAGATTTAATCAGTAAATGCCCTGCAACGTAGTTATTGGTTCTATAGGCAATAAAAGCTGAAGGATGAACCTGAAGAGTAACGTATCTTAACACTTCATTTAAGAAATGAACACAAAAGCCTTTCTGCATTCATTATTGTTTTTCCAGAGCATTTTTATGACACTTCCAAAAACATTTTTCAGTCTGTCAGTTGTAGTGCAGCAAAGGAAAAGTGTAACCAGTTTGGTGGGCTGCTTTTCTCAGGTGTCCTTGGCAGGAGAGAAGCTGATGATCTTAGTGCTGTTTTGGGCAATCGGTCGCCTGTAAGAAGCTGAAAGAGAAGGTGTGGCCTATCCAAACATACAGTAATAAGAGCAGTGGTTTTGTGATGCTGCTATTCAACTGGAGCTAATGAGATTTCAGTAGCACAAAGTCTGGTACAGCACTCCTTGGGTAGGCCTATTTACTTCAAATGTTCTTTTGCATGTAAACTTGCAGGGGAGTGTTCACTGGCAAGGGCAATAAAATATGTAGCAGTCATACAACTTTTTTTTTTTTTAATATGTACTGTAATTATCCCTAAAATATCCCTCCAATATTTTAGGGATAATTACATACATATTTAGGGAATCAATTTTAAATAATAACATCTGAACTTTTAAATAATTCATTAATGTTTTTTAGGTAAAATTTTGCTTTGAGGAATAACTGCGGAATACCTACCTAAAAATATGTTCATATTTTGAAAATATCATGGCCCTGGGCAGCCTGGGCTGCTATGAAATGTGGAGGTTGGTGGCCCTGCATGAGGCAGGGGGTTGGAGATTCATGATCCTTGAGGTCCCTTCCAACCCTGGCCGTTCTGTGATTCTGTAAAAGCAAATCATGTAAGCCTTTAATGTGAACTGTTTTGTTTCATATTCTTATTAAGCACTGGTTATAAAAGAAGACCTTTCACATGTGATATGCAATCAATTGTCAACTAAAATACAATTGGAAAAGCCGTGGTTTCAGAAAAATGGATTTGAAAAATGATGCTTTGAAATAGCTTTAGCAATACAATGTGATGTATGATAGCAGAAGCCTGAGTTTAGTGCCTACCAAGTAAAGGTGTGATTACTCATTTTTTAATTGGCTATTTAGAATATTAAATATAATTACCTCCTTTTTGTTTGTTGGTTTTTGTTTTTCCGTGCCTTAGAATTCTGTCATCTTCAGCTGGGGAGGCAGAGTGGGGATATCTGTAAATAAACTCTCAGATCACAACTGCTTCAGTTGTATTTTCAGCAAGTTGCAAGGCAGCGTTTAGTCCCAAACACGGGGGTAACTTCAAGTGTGCTTTCCATGCCAAAAGCACCCATTTGTGTGCACATTTTGTGCTCTCAGGTGTATATGGAGAAAGGTACGTGGAAAAGAGTTGAAGATGAGCATTTTGCTCTTAGGTTGGATTGGGGATTGACACGGATAACACCCACCAGTGCAAATGACAGTTAGCACCTGTTAGTGCCCACATGGACTCCTTTCAAATTTTGGGTCCTGTAAAGCACAGGCTATGTTAGTCTTCTTGTCTTTCCATATTGAATTGTAAAGTAAACCAGTGGAATTCAGTTAATCAGAAATCTACTGAAACGCTTGTATAAGAGATTTTCCAAGCCTGAAAACATTTGTTGTACAAGTCAGGGCCCAAACTGATGTTAATATAAGGGGCAGAAGTTAAAGCTCCGGAACGAGGGATATTTTGAGAACTAGGCATACAGGAAGGTGGTGCTTTGAGGATTACTTCCCAGACGACACTGGAACCAAAAAGAAGACAGAATGCTCTGCTCAGAACCAGTAGCTGCAAATGGTTTAAAAAAGTGATGCCATTTCTCTTATTATTGCCAATAGGATGTAGGCTTTCTGGCAGTTATGTCCTTGAATAACCATTTCTTAATAAAATGACATACTTTCTGTAGCCAGTGATCCATGACTTTAAATATTTGGAAGGGCTGTTGATTCACTGAACTGCAAGAAATTAAAGATGCTGAGGCATATTTTCAAAAGTAGAACTACATGCTTTATAAATTACTATGAATTTGATCATGTATGTTCTTTTTACTGTCTGAAATAATGGTCAAAAAGCCTACTTACATGCAACACATTATTCAGTTCACCTGCAGTAGAGTTAAGTAAATGGTGGCATTGCTGAAATCGGCTACGTGTAATTTTACAAAGATGTCAGCACCTGCAACATCTCCCCTTGTTCCTGTGTTAGAGTCCTCTGCACCTATTTCTGTTTGTCGTGGCCGTTCTCTCTCTAGGTGAAGTGTCCATAAGACCAATGATTCCATCAGCAGATTTGCCAGTCAGTGCACATGGTGACATTTGTGCCACTGGTGATTTGGTTGCCATTTCACTGGTCTAATTAAATAGGCAGTTTTCTCTTGTGCCCGCAATCATCGTCTCCCTTCCTTTGGCACCTTAGCTCATAGCTTCTCCTTTTTTTTCCCTGTCCTTTTAGCTGAATATCAAATGCATTATTGATCATTCCTCTTCCACCCCTTCTCTCTTCCGCTCCCCTCAACTTTTTTTAATCTATTTTTTTTTTTGATTGGCAGTATCACCCAGACAAACAGAAGGCAGATGTGCCAGCAGGAGAAGTGGAGGAGCGTGTGCAGAGGTTCATCGAAATTGATCAAGCGTGGAAAATTCTAGGGAATGAAGAGACAAAAAAAGAGTATGACCTGCAGCAGCGTGGTAGGTTCCTGCCAAGGAGTGCTGTGGTGGCAGCAGCTCTTTAAATAAGCAGGGTCTGGGAGTTGCAGTGAGATGGTATTTTAAAATGCTGTTTGTTGCTGAACCAAATGTTTCTTTCACTCTTGTCCTACTTTCAAACGTGGATCCATTATTTATAGCTTTTGCTACACATACATTAGATAGTGAAAACACCAAATTGCCTCCAACGAAACATTAGGTGGCATTATTCCTAATAATCGGAATATGGGATTTATACTAATTATAGACCTTACCCCTTTTTAACTTATTAAGGCAGCTTCATTAAGCGTTCCTCGTTTATTTATTTTGAACTGGGGTCCCGTTCTACATTAGATTGCAGTATTTTAGATGCAGGCATTATTTAGTTTATATCTGGTGCTCGGTGTGCACGGTATGCAAGCCCTTCTGAGTCGTTACGGCACGTTCTTTCTGGCTCTTTGTTTAAGGTAGCTCTCATAATTCGTCTGCATTGTAAATTAGTCTAAAGCAAGTTTATAAACAGTATTCCAATATAGCACATTAACTGGGCAGCTCTAGCATGCATTTCTTTTCATACCTCTCAGAAAATAGCTTCTTAAAACAGTGACAGGCTGTTGTGAGAAAGAAAGGGGGGAAATGTAGGTCAGGTCTGTCACACATGGGCTACCATTACATGAAGTGATAGGCTGTCTTTCTGCTCTGGCCTCGGGATAGGAGTCCCTCAGCCTTCCATTAGAACCTTCAATAAATGTATATCCACCCTACATGTTAATGGGGGGAGTCAATAATAGTGTACTGCCTGTGGGGAAAACACTCAGTCGCACTCTGCAGTAACACACTCTGGTCCGGCATTGACGTGTAGCCACCATCACTTCTGAATGTGTCTGATAAAAGCCCACTGTCTCTGCAGCTTGTTATTGAATTCTCTTCCATTGTACATTGGCACACCATCAGACCTTTCTCTCTTGTGCTGATTTTTAACTCCCCTGCCGCTGCGGATAGCAGAACTTTGAGAAACAAAGGCTTAGTCATTCCGGTAGATGTGCATCACTGCAGGATAAAAAGAGTGATATAGAATTGTGTATGCCCAGTATGAATTCTCCAGTTAAATAATCTTGTATTTCAGGCTTTGTGTGGGTTTTGAAAAGAGGGTGGGAGGGGCTAAAAAAGGAAAAAAGGAAATAGATATTTAAGAAGAAAGGAAAAAATTGATCCTGTGCTGATTTCTTCTGTAAACAGTATTAGGGTCCATCCTAAATAACTTATCTCAGTCTTATTTTTCAAATGTCTGCTGTGGTGCCAGAACAGGAATTTCTGTTCTCATTGTACTGCACTTGAAGTATCAACTGTGTCCTCCATTTTCATTAATTATACGTGCACAGAAAAAAGATGAAATTTTAAAGATTGAGTTGCAAGTTTTTCTTATACGTAGCCAACTTTACCTAAATTAAACTTTACCTAAATACAGCTAATTTCAAATTTTCTTGGATCAGGTAAGGCTATTAACTAAGGGGAAACACATGAAGATTTAACAAAGTACTTAGTACTGCCATGGGATTTAAGGACATTTCTGCTTATTTTGGACGTCCTCTGTATTTACAGAGATTCCTCTGCATCTAGATGAGTTACTCCAAAAGCCACCTCGATGTTTGGTTGTTGTTTTTAAAAGAGCAAATAAGGAAAACCATTTCTTTTACGTGGGTATTTGGTAATGGTGAGGAAATAGGATGGGCACATTCCAGTACAGAGCAGCCTATTCCAAAAGGACACAGCGTTTCAAACTCAGGCAAACACACAACATACATGTGCAGTGTTGATGCATCCTTTGTAGCATGTTCCCTAGCAGCAAAATGACAATGAAATAAAATCCAGCTCTTTGAATGCCTGTCAAGATGCTTCTGAAGTCATGATTCCAGACAAATTTGTCGACGCTGCTGTAAGGGCTCACAGAAACAAAGGCACTGAGACAGCAGCTAAGGGGAACAGTGATGAGAAAGATAATATAGCAAGTTAGTAAGACTGCAAAGCCGAGGAAGCAGAATGTGAAGATGGCAGCGTGCATGTGTGTGTGTATGGCAGCCACAGGAAGAATCCCCTGCACTGCAGTCTTTTCCCCATAGCAGATATTGCTGATTTGTATGTGCTTTACTGTGTTAGATTAAATCATCGTTAATTACTGAGCTTAGGTATTCAGTGGCCTGAGAATTCATAGAAACTTGAAGACTATGGAATCTATGGCTTTTTTCTGGTTGCGGGGTTTTTCTGTCTTTTTTTTGTTTGTTTGTTTGTTTTTAAGTCTTTGATAATAACAAGTAAAGATGCTTTTATATCTTAATACTGCTTTTTTCTGAAGGCATCATAGAGATCTTTGGGGCTCTGGGGGCTGCATCACAGTGTACCTATTAACAATGGACTTCTTTCCTCAACAGATTTTCTCCTTAGAAGCTTTCCATTATTTCTTTTCTATTTAGAAAAGAGGAATATACATTTAAAATCAAACAGCAAAAGTCACCAAAAAGCTTTTTGGTGAATTTAGGTTGCAAACAACTTGTTCTGCAGTTTTCATAGTAAAGTCATTTGAGCCTTGAAAGTACATTTCAAAGTGTTTACGTCACAGTTTGAAAGCACAAAAAACTCAGAGACTCACTGAGATGGGAAAGGACCTTCGTGGGCCATCTGGACCCATCTCACAGCTGGCACAGATCAGTTGCTCAGACCTTCTCCAGTCCTTTTTTGGTTTCTCTAAGGATAGAGATGCCACAGCTTTTTTGACAGCCTGTTCCAGTATTTTTAACCAAGTTAAATGGAAGGGCTCCTTGCATCCCGTGTCACTTGCTTAGCATCCTTCCAAGAAGTCTCCTCACTGAGCACTTACAGACAGCGAGATGCAAAACCTGTTCTTGGCTTCCGTTTGCACGCTCTGTCTCAACCCTTCGCCATATCTGTAGCGACTGGGGTTATCCCTGGATGTCAGTGCTTTGTCCTGGGGAGCCTCAAACTGGACACAAGGCATCAGATGTCATCTCAAAAGCG
Source organism: Tympanuchus pallidicinctus (assembly GCF_026119805.1). Taxonomy (NCBI): domain Eukaryota; kingdom Metazoa; phylum Chordata; class Aves; order Galliformes; family Phasianidae; genus Tympanuchus; species Tympanuchus pallidicinctus. The sequence continues at coordinate 1,670,525 of NW_026294747.1, forward strand.
TCAAGAGAGAACAGTAATAAGAATGACTCCCTAAAGATGCTGGGTGCACTTAGCAGCACCCTGCTAACTTGTTCTCAGCCTGTTGCCCACTGGAATCCCAAGGTCATCTGGAAAACTGCTTAGTGGCCACTTGTCTCACAGAGAACTGTTGCATTTGGATGTTCCAACCCAAAAGCAGGACTTTATCTTTGGTGTTCCTGCCAGCCCTTTTCTGTATTCAAGGTCCCTTTGAAGAGGGGGGGAGGGTTAGTTGGTTCTTGTTACAAAAATTCCTTCTTAAAAAGCACTTATACCAAAACTAAGCTTTTTGCATGGCCATTAACTGGAGCCTTTAGTGTGCCAGCTCATACTCTAAGTGACACAACTATATGTCCATCTCTAGCCATGGATTTTACGGCTGTGTGGAGCACAAGCCCTCTACTGCAGCTCCTTGGACTATGAGTGAAGCAGTATTTTCTTCTTTTTTTTTTTTTAATAAAATAGGTCTTTTGTTTGGAAAAAGTTTAAACTTAAATGTTACAATTTGAAATTAAAGCATGCTTATTTTATGTAAGAGCCTCAAACTTTAACAATTATTTGAAAAATAAATGGACTACAAGGGGAAAAAAATAAAATTCTGTAAATATCCAGGCTTTGGGTACTGTCATGACAACATTGACTGACAATACATATCTTGAACTTTGGTAATTGTGTTTACCTTGTTTTTTAAAGAAAAAAAGTCAATGCTAAGAATATAAAAAAGTTAGAGAAGTTGATCTGGTATTATGACCATCTTTACTATCACCATAAATTGTTAAGGGGGTTAGATTTCCATTTACTGCTTGCAGCCTCTTTCCTGCAACTCAGCCTTAAATAGACCAAGAAATATTTATTGTATCCTCAAGTAAAACTTAAATACCTTTCCTCTTTTACAATTTCTGAATGACCCAGCAAGGGCTCTAGTAAAGCTTTACTGAAGCAAGCCGCTAATAGTTATTTAATGTTGTTCTGTAGCCTGAAAGAATCTCAGTAGATTTTTCCTTTTAATCTCTTTGAATTGCAGGCTCATAAACCTCTCTGATGAGCCTGCCAGTGTTTTCTTAGATCCTGCAGTTGAGACAATGGAGCTGCGGAATCCTTTCACCTCTTGTTGTCAGACAAATCCAATAGATGGCAAAGCCAGGCAGGCTGTACTACTTGTGAATTAAAATTTGTTTTTCAAGTTAGGAAAGATAATTCAAGTCTTCACAGTTACCCAGGAATGTTTCTGATAAGTTGCATGTGAGTAAAGCTGCCAGCTGTAAGTCAGTGCTGGTAAGGATACCATTCTTAAGTCACCTTCTCTCACTGATTTTCTGCAGAGAATCACAAGAGATGTGGCTGTGAGATACGTAACAACGATCTTGTAGCTGAAACAAGGAGGAACACAACAAGTCAGAACACTTTGTGAAACCACTAGGTTGGACGTCTGGTTCTGAGTTCCCCAACTCATATTGAGCTGTGCTTGCACGTTACAATACTTAGCCAAGGCTATTTGTGCTGTCCTGAGGTATTTTACGTTCAATAGTACCTTGAATAGGAGAATAAGGAAAATAAAACAGCTTTGTTCAACCCTGGAGAATGAGCTTCTCCAGTTCTGATGCAGACAAGCAAATGATTGCAGCATATAAAACTGGCAGAGCAATCCCTGGGTTATGTGTTAAGTTTGGGGACTGAAGCCTGTTGAGAGTACTAATTGCAAATGAACATCTTCCTGAAACACCAGCGATTCTACTCAGGTTTGGGCATCGCACTAGGAATAACAACTTCAGCTCAGACAGGAAGTTATCCAGGCAATGAATTGTACCGGCTGACGTTTAAAATACACCACTGTGTTTTGAAGAGTATGGTAGCAGCAAGCAGGTGATGGTGCTCCATGGTAAGGAAAGAAATACTGCATTGTTTGATTAGATAAAGATCAGAGGTGTGTGATTTTTCTGCAGTGTTTAGGAATAAATGGGAACAATAAAGCAAGCAGTGTTCAAATTGCAGTTCTCTTCAGTTCCGATCACAGCACCTGGGAAGTTCTTGAATTACAATTACTGCCCCAAATTAAACGTACTTTCATTAGAAACCAACTTTTGTGTAGTATTTCTCTAAAGTTACAAAATTTTACTATCCAAATCATATTGTTTGAATTCTGTCTCTCCTGCATTCTTAAGTACCTTAACTCTGGCTTCTTGGTATCACTTCTGTTAGCACAGTGAACAAAATATGACGCCATCTCCCTTGGATGTTTTGTTTTTTTTAATGCTAAATGATGACTGAACAAAATCCAGAAACAGTCTGGAATCAGGAAATGAGCCCAGGAAATTCACCAGAATACAGACCTGCGATCCCTACTTTGTGTCCTTGCTGCTCAGCTCTTTTTCTTTTCATGGTGACGTTTTCCAAGCAAAGAGAGTTTTCTTATCTGAGTAATGCTGTATCCAAGGAAATGCACATCAGGCTTCTCAAATCACAGCTAAAGGAAGTAGTTAGGAAGTTTCCTTCTTTCTTCTTTTCAGCCCACAGTAAAGAGCAATTACACAGTAGAAGCTGGGAAACCATTTAGAATACCTCTCATCTGGTGGTTAGGTAGGGCCATCTCCTGGGAATTAAAGTAAGTTATAATCTGGGCCTCCACTTTTTTCCAGCCAGAGTCAGTAAGTAGATCTAGAATAAGGAACTCTTTCTCTGTAATTTTACTTGTTGTAGAAAGCAGTTGACGACGCTGCTTTATCAGAAACTTGTGTTATTAAATGAGAAAACCCACTTAAAAACTCACTGAGCAAAGAGAAGGAATTTTCTTAACAGCCTGATTTAAACATGAAATATACATTGAGCTACTGAGTCTTGCCATATCTAAGATATTTCTGTCAATATGCTGAAGGTCAGTTTCAGGCATTCCTGGTTCTTTACAATAAGAAACAACAGCACTTGTGGAGTTGGAATTTCCTTGTGTCAAGCAGCATTTGGGAGGTTTTGTGTAGTAAGTTATGTTTATTTTTAATAACACCTTTTATGGCTTCGCTTGTAGCTGAACAAAATCGGAACTGTCATATTGGTGTGAACTCAGGACATTAAATGTACATCTGCTGATAGATTTGTATCTATACTGAACAGTTAGTGGTGACAGCTTGCGTTTTACTGCACCCTTCTTCCTTTCATGCTGCACCCAATGTTGGGTGAATCTAGGGGATCAAACGGCAGTAATCTCACGTGGGCAGACCAGAACTGATGTTCTGTCTGTATTAAGAATCTCTGTATTGGAGAACAGCACCTAAAACTGTTTTTCATTTATCTTTTGCTAGGAATCTCATTTTGCAGGCATCACAGCATCCTTCTAACGGTTTTGTGCTTACTGGGATGTTTTTCTTTGGCTTCTCACAAAAGGAGAGCAGGTTATGCAGAGAAATAGTGAAAACCTGACTAGCTGTGGTCCTGGGGTAACCTACTCCATGTGACCCTGCTTGTGCAGGGGGGGTAAGAAGGGTCCTTTCCAATCTCAACCACTTTGTGACTCTGTGGAAAGTGCAGAGGTAAGCACACCCATGGTAGAGCTTGTTGAGTATTATTTATAGCCAGGCTTTTTAAAGGCAGTCCTAACAAATAAAAGTTTGGCCCTAATTTCATGTAATTGTTTGGGATATGCATGAAAACTGTTTCCAGCAGCGTTTTGGTAATACATCTTCACCATATGAAGGTCCTTAGAAATTCCCTGGTTTGTGCAGGAAAATGGAAATTTAAAAACAACTTTTTTAACTGATTACTAGGTCTGACTCTCCGGTAGGGACCAGATTTACTGCTAGGAATAAAAGTGTTAATTGACCAGGAAGAATTAACAACTTGTATGTTGTCTGAGCTGAGCATTTGTCACTATTTTCTTTATAGAAGATAATCTGACCAATGAATGGCCGTTACATGCACAGATTTATCTTCAGGATATGTCCTGGATTGAAGGTATGAATGCTTTCTTGTTCTTAGTGCCTTTCACTGTCACATAAAACATTTTCCATCTTCTTCTGCATCTTCTACCTTTCCTCTCTTTTTTTTTTATTATATTTTCCTCAGATTTAGTTATTCTGTTCTGTGATTACTTGCTATTCTTCCATTTCTCTGCTAGTTCCTGTCAATCCTGCCTTCCAAGAGTTGGCTGAAGCCCTTTTGCAGCACTGTTGAGTTGAATTGGCACTTGACTTTGTGATACTTACTTTGCATTCTCTCACTTTCCTCCCCATCCCTGCCTCCAGCTCCCCTTTTGCTTGGACACAGATCATTTTTCACCTAGCTCTCTCTTTGGAATACAATTGATTTTATTTTTCTGGATTCTCCCAGAACTTCTCAAGCATCTTACTGCACTTTTTTACGATAATAGAATGCATTTTCTAAATACGCATTTTTCCACCTAACAGAGTGTTACTTTTCTCCTTTATATTAGTCTAGCTTTTATAATTTATTTGCTTTCTAGAGTAGTAGCTGATTTTAATTTATTATTTTTTTAGAGTTGGGGATGGGGGAAAGCTTAACTACTTTTCCTTCCTTTTGTTTCTTTCCTGAGTTAGCAGTCTGTTTTGGAACCTTGACCTGTCACTTGTGTGACAAACCCTCCTTAGTTTGTTCTCAATTGCAGTCTAAAGATGTTGGTGCTTTGTCAGAATCAAGTTCTCCTTTGGAGTATTCAGTGATGCAGTCCTTACAACGTATCTCTGTTTCACTGATAAGCACCTTTTTATATTTGTTCTTCTAAAGAGACTACACAGACTCTGGCTGTATTGCATTTAGTGTCTCTCAGTCACAGAAACAAGAATACAGCATAAGTACTGCATTCACAGTCCAGCAGTGAGGGGTCATGCACAGTTTGTCAAGAGCAGCTCTGTAAAATAATAATCCAGAATAAATTCCTGATTCTTCTTGAGCACTGAAGGGTTTTTTGTTTCCTTTCCTTGGCAGATGAGCAGTGTTACACCCTTCCATGCCGATGTGGTGGGAGTTACTCCGTCTCCAAGAGCGAAAGCAAAGATGTATCTTTGGTCTGTTGTGACACATGTTCCCTTGTTATTGAGATCCTGCAGTGAGTGCTGCACACAAGCACACCCTGTTAGGAACTTTCAAAACATTGGACGTGCAGGACAGCATCTCACAGGACAGCATCTCACAGGACAGCATCCCACAGGACAAACGGGACATCAGGGATGCTCCGAGAACAAGCTCAGTCTGTCTCAAGAGAGGAAGCGTGCCCATTTACTGACCTATCTTTAAAGACATTCTATTTGTTCTTTTTTCTCTTCAACCAAATTGCTATTTATAAAAAACTTCCAGAACCCAACACTGAGTTCTGTACACCTGGACTATACCTAAACAACCTTTCTTTCCCAGCAAACAACAGAGTGGCTTCTTTCAGTCTCTGTCTTTTATCGACTGCAGCTTGGGCCTTCCCTCTTAAGTAAGTTAAATCCTTTTAAAGTCTCAGATGACAAAATTTAATCAGGAGGCATACGTGTGAGAATGCTTTGAAGATAATGAAGAATCAGGGGTATTAATGGGAAATGGAAATTGTAACAATCAGAAGGATCAACATGATGGAATGGTTGATACAAGAGGTATAACGACAAAGGGAGTAACACAATAGAAAGGTGTTATAAGGGAAGGGAAAAAGACTGCTCACTTGTCTCCAAAGATCTAGGCTCAGAGGGATAAACTCCACAAAGGAGGAATCTCCAGAAAGAGAACCTTCCTCCGTGGCAGTCAGCCCTTAAATGAGGTCTAAGAGAGGTGCAGCCAGGCTCCACTGCTTCCAGTCACACAGCTGAATTGCCTTCACCTGTGCTCCCAGGACTGACCGGGTCCTTTCCCCAGGCTCTCCAGCAGTGTTTCAGGCCATGACTCAACAGTTCCCATACAGGAATATTTTCTATTTCAATGCTAAACATTTAAATTAGCTTCTGTTAAATCCTCAAAAAGGACTTGAACCCTAGAAAGAGGTGACAGAGGTCTGCAGATGTGGCTGGGTGTTTCTCCTGGTACAAAGAGCACATACAGTGCTTGTTCACCAACACTGCACCTACATCAGCCTTTCAACTTACAGCCAGGAGTGCACTGTTCTACTGACTCCATCCATCATCTGAACAAATGCAGGCTTCGTTCCTTATACGACTCCTACTGGGCATGCAAGCTGGGTCAACGTGGAGCAAGCTCAAGGAAAATCCTACACAACACATACGAGTAAATGGGTATCAGATCCACAGCTTTTCTGTTTAAGCCCTAGCACACCACAGTACTTGCTGATGTAGGTATAGCCTGTGTGTGGCTCGGGCTGTGTGATGGTGTAATAACGCATCGCCTTCTTCATGGCTTGTTCACAGTCAGAGTTACCTTTGCCTTCTAGTAAAATTCAAAACTTTTTTTCATAAATCCAGCACTTACTGTAAGCAGCCAGAGGAAACAAAATAAGAGGCATATCACCGTTGATGATGACAGCAGTGTGTCGTTCCCACTTTAAAGTTAGATATAATCGCAGAAAGAAGAGACATCCTTGTCAAGCAACACTTGTGTTTATTCTAAACAAAAATAATTCCATTAGTTTCAGTAGAAAATATTTTGCAAGCTGGCAACAGTCATTTAATTCTTTCAGTCATCAAGAAATCTATGGCCGTTGGGGCTTGCACGTAGAAATCCAAAGTCATTCAGAGGCCATATCTGTAAAATAATGAGATTTTCATCACAACTCGAAGTTCGGTACTTTCATTTGTAATGGTTGGAAGTTTTCATAACCTGCATCATTTTTATAACACAAGGATTGAAACCTCTCACCTGTGTGAGAAATATTTACTGTATACCAGGAGAAATCCTAATTGTGTAGTGGCTGGAGACAACATTATTTAACAGACAGCATACCTTCCTATGGAGAGCTCCCAAAGCACAATATCTTTTTTTAGCCTTGGAAAGAAATACATTCCTAGAAAATATTTTCTAATTTCAACTGTTAACTTAAAAGACATGGTATATGTATTTGATTCATCTAGGAGAGGAAAATAGCATGACCGTTACCTCTCAGTGAAAGTGTTCCTGGGAGGTACACATTGGTACTTTTAAGATGAGCATCTGAAATACACTGAAGCTTGAACAAAGAATTCCATGGGCTTACAGGTAAGCTCATACCATGCAAAAGGTACAGAGGGGAGGGGTGCCTGCTGCCAGGAAGTGCCCTCAACCAAGGGGCCCCTCTGAGAATGTGACAGTGGAAAGAGCACAAATCAGAATCATGTACAAGCACAAGTGTCAGAGCGATGCTCACAAGAAGGAACTCAGATGTTTACAGATGTTTATACTACTCGATGCTCCCAGGAGAACTTTCTTACACATAGTCACTAATTACATGTAGGCTGGCTGGTCCTGGGTGCAAAAAAGGTAATGTGAAATCAAGAATAGTCTTTTACAGTGTCTCCTCTGACTGCCTCTCCTTTCACTCCATGTTCTTTCAAAGATAGCACTGGGAGATCAGCAGAAAGAAGGCAAAGAGGCTGTGCTGAAGAATGAATGTTCTGTTGTGGCTCTAATCCTATAAAAATCTCACAGCCCCTGCTCAAATAAAGCAACCTGAACACAGAAAGATGATGTGCTATCTTGTTCCCAAAACATCTGTTAGTATGATGTTTATGTTGTTCATCTTTCCTTCAGATTTGATCTTAAGGAAGGTATGCAGTCAGGAAGAGTAAATTCCTATTCAACTGAATTTATGGAATATCCACAGCACAGAAGGAGCCTCACTGTCTTCTGCATGAATTTCAAAAGTGTTTTTTTTCTGCTTGCAAGGGGAAGCACAGTGCCAAGGTTCAGTATCTCAGCCTCTGTGACTTGTCCTCAGTATTACTACTATGTTACAGAAGAGGCGAAGGCAGGTAAGAATGAGAGACTGAGAAGGAAGGAACAGCATCAACTTACTACTACATTTAGACAGTGCACTGCTGGAAGCTTGGATGAACTTGCATCCATCAGGCCCCTTCTAGCACTGGTTAAGTTGCAACAACTCAATTAGATTGTACCTAGGCCCTGAGAAAATACAAGGATGAGTTATTGCCTGGATATCGAGTTCTCTGGATCTGAAAATGGCTTAAAGCTCTGTTGAACAAGTATCTTTGAACACACACATCTTTTTCTAGCACATGCAGCTAGGGAAGATCATGAGGAGCATCTGCTGACAGACAGAAATACACGTCTCTACATGCACACTGACCAGTGAGCTAATTTAAGTTCTGCAGAAGTACAGAGCGTTATGAAAGAGTAACAGAAGGCTATCTGTGAGTTTGGCTAGCAGTAAAGCTAAACAATGCAAAGTTTTGCAGAAAGACCTACGCTGGCTGCAGGCTGGCTGTCATGTCCTTGCTTGGCTTCAGAGCAGACAAGAGCAAAAGGAGGTAGCAATATTCCATATTATGAGTGCAAACCCATCCGAGTAAAGGCCCAGAGGAGAGAAGCCATGCACTACTATACAAATATAATTTCAGACAACTTAAATCACACCTTCTGCAACTTGACTTGCTTTCAGTGACAGTAATCAGAAGCATTTTAAATATTATTTGAAGATACAGTTACAAATTCATCACAGTAATCGTAGTGGTAGAGTTGGAAAGAAAATAATGGTTTGTCTAGTTTGCATGCAGGAGAGAAATCTGAAACACTGCTTCCAGTTGGAAAGAAGGTGGAACAAGATTCCGTGTGAAACAAAGACATGCCATTGCGTGTAATAATTTCCAACAGGAGTTGACTCTGACTTGTTGGTTCAAACTGGCTAGTCCAATTAGTGGCTATTTCCTTTTGCCCCCTTTGGTTTGGCCAACATAAATCTGATCTGATGGATGGGGCATAAATGAGGATAACTAGCTCTTTTGAAGATACTCAGCAAGTCCAGCTCTGACACGAAGCGTATGTCCAGGGAATGCACAGGCTGCCCTGTGTAGGATAGACAGAACTCATGCTTTTCCAAAGAAGGGAGTCCTCCCCTCGATGGGGTTTTACTGCAAATGCATCTATTTATCTTTTAGTGGCCTTTTTATGCAATGAGCTTAACTATTAAAACTGAAGTTGATATGCTGGAAAGAATGAAACAAGACAAATGTATTCAAGTATCATTTACTTCCCTCTGAGTTAAAAGCTGGTGCACCAACACTGGGAACCATGGGTCTAAACTTCACAGATAAAGGTTAATTCTTTCCACTGTAAGATAAACCAAGTTAAGCTTCTGTTCTCAAGACAATAAGAGATTTTCATGATGCCAACCATTTATCAGACTATATTTTCTTGGCTACAACCATGTGGAACAGCTATATTCTTTTTTACTGTGCTTTTACTGGCCTTTTACTGCAATGATCAATGGCAACATACAATAGCTAGATGTAGTCTCATGTGAATCACCATAAACAACTCAAACTATAAACAGACTTCTGAAGAATAAACTCATTCTTGCTTAAATCTCATTAAAATGTTAATAATCACTAGCCTATTCACACCATGTAATAACTGCCATAAAAATGTTTAAAAAGAAGAAAAGATTATTTTAATCAAGAATCAACTGATTGCATACTCTTTTTAAACAGATAATATTCTGAGTTGTACAGCACTTCGGTACGTAACGTCCGTAGTGTAAGTTCCATTCATTTTACAAGGTCATTGACTGCTTCCTCAACTTAGAATTCAGTCATGTCACCTCATTTAAAGCCTCTCAGACATCTTGCTTGGTGGCACTGAAGCTGAACACAAATCTATTGCTGTGGAGGGATAATGTGAAAAATTACAGCTGTCCACACAACATAGGTTACTGATATAGCCATTATTTACTAATAGTCTCCTTACAGTAGCTAACACCACTTTTTCTAAAGTAGCACATCAGTTGGAGATTAGTTATTTATTTGATGACAAATGCCAGATTCCTGTTAGGAGGTCACTCAGTATATTAGCATCATCTGCATTCCGACAGTTAATAATCCAAGCTAAGACTTTATTCAGTAGAGTAGCCTTACTTAGAACCATTTTTTGCTCTGGGGTAGTGACGAGGCAAACAGTGCAGAGAAGGAAGAAGGAACCCTTAACAGAGACTGGGGAAGAGCTCAAAGCAAATGCTATCTATAAAGAACACAGGTCAGACAAAACCTAATGGTGGTCGTGAGTGTTTCATGAGCAGTTAGAGACCACAGTCAGGAACTGCAACATTTTTTTGTTCATTTTTTGAAAGGTCCCAAGTTGCCTTCATAAAAACTGTAAATATTTCTAATTTAACAAAGTTCTGTGTATGTAACCTGCCCCCCACACGTAATAGGACATAAATTAAACATCTGTGGTTGTTGTGCAATACATGGAGAATAGTTTCCAAAATAATTGTTCTGAATGATACCATTTGAAGTCTAGCTCTTGAAAAGCTAGCCCATAAGTCCATGCAGTACGATCTCCCTCTCCTGTTACAATTGTTATAGTGAGGAGATTGTTTTAGCTCCTTCTTCTTGGTAAATGATTAAATTAATAATGCAGACAACATGAAAAGGTAGCTCAGCGTGAAATAAAGCTTTGGACTTGCTGAAACAGACGAAGGATCCATGTAGGTTTATACAATATTCAAGAGTTTTTGGTTTTTTAGTATAGAAGTGGAGGATGATTGCAGAAGCACAGATTTGACTTCACTGTTAAAGCTTTTCCACAGAGTTAGCAAGGCCAGTCCACAAGTCTAAGCTATGTATGCAGGTCCTAGGACCTCCACCTTTGGTTTCTCCATGACGGAAGTACATTTCTCAAGCTACAAACACACAAAAGTAGGAAGCAGCCCTTTACTGTTTTGCAAAAGCAAAAATCACATTAAGGATGGAGTATACTTTTCATGCAGCAGTGTGTGTATATTTGTATACAGTTTGGTTTTGCTTGCAAAATAATTGTCAGTTCTTAAAGGCAGCGAGTGCTCAAAGAAGGATTCTCAAAAACCAAATCCTTGCTCAAGAATTCCCACCGAACCTCAAAACATTGTTATGCTCCCCCCCTACAGCAAGTGTCCAGTGCGTTTGAGCTCTTCTTCAGGTCTGCTTTGGTCAGAACTTAAGGCAGCAAGTTTAGTGCCCAAGAAACATGCATTACACATATATTAATGCAAATATTTTAGGTACTATAAATACCTTAAAACAAATGCGTCCTCTTATCAGTCCATAAGGAACAGGTCCATAGCATCTGGAATCTGTAGAGTTCCTCAGATTATCACCTTCTAACCAAACGTGTCCTTTAGGCACCTATGATTAAGCAGGATTGAATTGAAATGTAAAAAGAAAATGGAATAGAATAAGGGATTGCATACGGTTTGACTTACGTAGCCTAATTTCTGCTTTCTATATTTCATGACTGTATAATAAACTACTTTGTATTTTATCTAATAAGACACAGTGCCAGATTGGGAGGGATGAGAGGGAGTGCTCTGAAGTATCTGTTCTATCATGTTCTCAAAAAACAATGGTTTGCAACAAAAAATCCAAAATGAAGATGTAAGAGGTTAGACCAATGTGACAGGGTCATTAATTTAATAGACTTCAAAAGAGGTCATTAGGATGTTGACTGAAAATCTGCCCTCCTGTCGCAGTAACAGCATGAACAGGGCAGCCACACACTCATCAACATCCTGGGGCCAGCACCAAGGCTAGACCTGTTAGTAGATTCATGATGAACTAACTGGTAATTGATTGTGACATCAATTACGAATAATCTCATCATTTTATCGGAGTAGGCTTGTCAAAGTTCTAATTAAGATCACAGTTCATTCTATGCGCAGGCAGAATCCACAACACATTATATTGCAATAATGATGATCACAAAACAGCAAATCCCTTTTTATAATTTGAAAATTAATGATGGTGACCTTATACTATATGACAAAGACCTTTCATTGCCTATATATATTATGCCTTAACTACATTACAGACCGTAGAAGAACGGCATTCAGTGACTGACCCGATGACAAAATGAGAAATAGCAACACAGCTGTGTTAGTTAGCTAGGTAAAAGTACAAAGCTTCCATGAGTGGAAAAGTCACCATGATTTGTCTTAAACTCAGATTTCTGCTCAGAAAATATGCCCCTACTTTGACTTTTGTAGGAAACGCTTTCGGTATAGATAACCTCTTACAAGTTACCAAATAAAACATTTAGTAATTGGTTTTCTAATCTTTCCAAAATTCTACAGCAGCCTGAAAAATTAAAAGTAGCAACACATTCCCCATCTAGACAGTATTTGACATGGACCTTAAAGGTAATGGGCATTTTTCCAGAACCAAATACGTACATGGAATGTTACTATGCCCAGAATTCAGAGCAAAATACAAAGAAACGAGAATCACAGACCTCAAGAAAAACAGTCTGAGTACTGTCAACATTAATATTTTAGAAACAAGCCCCACAGTCTCTTAAATACAGTCGTCTACGTATGCAGAATTTTAGGATAACAGACTGAAAAGACTGAAATACCACTCCAGAAAAGCTTGGATGTAAACCATTAAGACTAAAACCAAGTCCCTTTCATAAGCATTTGAGGAAAACAGAATGAAGTGCAACCAGTGGTACTTATAGGTATCTGGCCAGGGAATACTGGCAATCTTATATTTCAGTAGGCCTTTTTTGGCTCTTTGCTTAGCCATGTTCCTGCCTGCCTAGGAGCTGAGGGTGGCAACCTATCCAGCTGTCCTTTTGTTGAGCTGTGGCAAATGTTTAACATACTGACTGAGAACCAGTAGTTTGGTTTAAATCTTAAAAAGCATTTTAACTGTTGCATTGTAAAGGAATTCTTAGTTCAAACATAAACTTACTGGGGATGTGTAGTAGCAATGCAGAGCTAGCATCATCAGTCATATTAATTTAAAGGCTAACCTAGGAAAAAGGCAAAGCAAGCTACCCAAGTGATTATTAAAAAAAATTACCACTAAGTCATTTTTTAAAGAAGAATCTGTCCAGATACAAATGACCTGCAAAGCACACGCAGCTACGTATGCCAACAATTTCTGACAGGTCTCTGAGAATGTGCTGCCATTCCTATTTCCCTCAAGATTTGCGAGATGAAGTCAGTGCAGAATGTCCAGCAGCAATAGTTAGGGTAGCTGGACGTCCATCTGCTTATGAGCAGTGCACCCACCTGGAGCACTCACTGTGCCCACACCTTACACAAGGCTCTGCTTTTCAGGTGCAATGCAAACATCTCATGCCCAGCAACTTCCAGAATTACAGACCACCAAACTACTGTCACTTTGAGAGACTGTCTATCTCAGCAATTGCACAAGAAGAGAATCATGAATTACCACAAAAGGAAACTTTTTTAATGAAATAAGGCAGCAAACTCTCATTAACATTTCACATTTCTAAGAGCACATCACTTCTTGTAACATGCTACCGTTTCATACACAGGAGCCTACAGCTCCTGTTCTACTTAATGGCCTGCTTCTAGACCTTCCCATCTTCCATGCACCCAAAGTCCAAAAAAGCTTTAAAAAAAAAATTAAAGAAAAAAAGCACAGAAACTTTTGCCAGCTTTGGTATAGCACTTACTACTTCTAACATGACTAATAATTACTGATTAATTACCTAAATAAGATGTTCATAGTTTTCATTTCAGATAGAACGCCTGCAATGAAGTATGTACCTAAATCCTGAATTTCACCTTTTCTGGTAACTTTTGTAGTTTCCCATTGAAGTATGACAGGGCCATACACCTCTAAATCTGTACTGTCACATGTAGGATTAATCTAGAGATACTGCAGTACAATAGCTTTGTACGATGCCTGTCCATCACCCAGGCACCTCACTACGACCCGGAATTAAGATGAGTACAGGAATCATACAGATTACTTGAAGACGTTAAACCAAACACAGGTGACATGATACACGTGTAAGCAAAGGAAAAAAGAATTGGCTGCAACACTTGCACTTTTGGTTTTATACACTGACCGGCTGCTGCTCCTTTTTTTGACAGTGGGAAAGCTGCTCACTTGACAATTCACAACGCTGTTGCATTTTGGTGTGTCCAGGTGATGGACTGTAAGAAATACCAGTTACCATCGCTACGCAGCAGCACATTGTGAATACAGTAATGTTTTCAGAAGTATTGCCAAGAACGCCAAAAGCATTCAGCCCAGCTGGATGGCATTTTAGACGTCACACACGGGCCAGCTCTAAGAAGCCCAGGTCCCACAAGCCTGACAACTGAATTTTCACAGAACTGGTGGCTTGCATGACAAAGCAGCAATCCCACAGCAGCACAGGTCCATCCAAACCACGCTCCCTCTGATCTCCCGCAGCCTGTCTTTGCCTCGGTAGCCCCAGTGCCTCTGGTTTTGTGCAGATTATCTGAGGATTTATTTTCAAGGAACAACAGCTCCAAGGGAGAACCGGTTATCTGAGGTGCAGCTTATATGCATGAGAATACGGACGCTGATTAGACACATGCCTCTTCCTCTTCTCCCTCCCAGGGCTGGGAGGGCCCTACTACAGGAGCAGATAGAGCAGAAGGGCAAAATAATCATTCAGAGGAGCCCAGCTTTTATTGGTGGCTTATAGTGTTTCAGTTCGGATAAAACTCATTCACTGCAGAACCAGGGGATGAAACAGACACGGTGTTTACTGCAACACCAGAAAACCAAGACACTGCAAGTAAGAGAGGAAATCATAAAATCTGTCCCCCCCCTCCCCCCCCAAAAAAATAAAAAATCACCATCTAAATGAAATTCCTGCTACTGTGTTTTCTTCTTTTTTGGTCTGGGGGCCGTGAGGGAGTATTTTGGGGGATCCCAAAGATGGATAAACAGATTTGTAATGAACAAGTGAAGAATTATAAACATGAATCTCTCACAGCGTCTCATTTTGGAATTCCGAGCAGTGTGCGTGCCAAAGAACACCAGTACGTACAGTCAGCTGGGAACAGATGAAGCTTGAACTCTTATAAGTTCACAGGTATTCACATCACCTCCAGCAATATCAGAGTTTTAAACCTCAGAAGAACTAAATCATTCCCATCTTTTCTTTTCAGTTCAGAGGCTTCCTTCTTGAGCTGTGATAAGAACTAATCTCAGTGCCGGACAAAAGAATAAAGTCTGTAAGTTCTCATCTGTCCCTACTAAGGTCTATTTAAGTGCCTCCTACTTTGGTAGAAGCAACAAATGTAATTGCTTCATGGCCTGCGGGTGTTCATTTAACAAAAGAAGCTTTTGTGAATAAACCACAGGTGTTACCTTTCTTGATTAAAGTGAAATATGATGAAAGAATCTACAATATCAAGTGACAAATTTACTAAATACTGATTAAATTGCCTTATTTAAGTAAATTGCATCTATTTGGGATAAAAGATACAGCACAGAAATGCAAGAGTCGAGTTTTCTCACTTGATACTTAGAATCTCACATAACTTTCCTTAATCCTTTATTTATTAACACGTAACTAAGAGTGAATAATACTTAGCAGATGCTGTTTTTTAATGATCCAAATACACCATTTCTTCAAGCTTATCAAAAACACACTTTAAGATACAGTCACCACGTCCATAAAAGCCAGGGACATTAATTAGCACAGTATTTTCAAACTCAGTGTTAAGCTTCTATACGTCTCTTTAACTTTCTCATGCTGACAAAAGCTACAAAATGGCAGCAACTTCAGTGGAAGTCTGAAAGTGCAGGTGATCTTAAATCAGCATCCCCCAACTACGCATAATAAGAAGGTGAATGACTTACAATTTAACACTTCTTAAATGAATTTGCCCTTAGTGATTTCCTTTTACTTACTGAGAGCTTTAAGCTGCTTATGCATAAGACATACTGTGTACTTAGCTCGGGTTGTTTATATAGTATATAAAAAAGAATTCATTACGACCTTGTCCAGATGACAATGAAACACTAATATGGTTCTCTACAGAAATGAAATTCACTGTGATGAAATACAGACTCATTCTGAACATTAAAAATTGTTCCTTTTAATATAAAAACATTAAAGAGGTATGATATGGAGACTCGTCTACTTTTAGGTTTTGAAATAGATTACTAACCAATATTAAAATCACTTAACCTTCAATGGTGGCAATGTCAACACATACTACAGGGAAACTTTATATGAAGAAGCCAAGGTATGCTAACTCAGATTTTAATTTCAAGCATTTTTCTCTATCTTGCAGACATGCAGAGTGTTCCTTAATAAACAACTTTGAGAAGCTGTTGCAGTAATTTGGCAAAGCATTGGTTATTTGAATAGGTTTGGCTTTTTGTTTCCATTGTTGCTCTTCTAAATTTCATGTAATGCACAGGTAGCTCCTGGGCTCTTATTTTGGGACTGTCCAACACTGCCCTACGTACTCTATGGGGAAGGTCATAAACATTTTCAGATCAGAAATGCCTGTGCCAGTTAAATGAAGACAAAATACGTCTTCTATCAGTTTCACTTTTTGGCTCTTGCAAATATCTTGCTTGTGGTAAATAACTGTTTGAACACTTGCATGTACTGTTTGCTTTACCTCTGATGTGCTCTCATTTCATATTCAGATGCAGGGCTTATTGTTAATTATGCTGATCCAAATCAGCATAAAAGCTATTTCAGAAAAGCTATTTCAAGGATTCATTAGTCCAGACCACTATTACCTCTCCTGACAATATCTTGGGGGAAAAAAAAAGATCACAAATATGGTAAAGATAATTTTTTTACTTTTGCATAGACTGTTCTCACCAGCAACCATTAGAAGGATGGAAATCAGTTACCTTCAAGTACAGCTTCAAGAAAAAAACCTCCTGGTTCAAAGCCCAACCAGAACTTATGGTTGCAACACAGACCATGCTGCCATTGCTGGTAAATGCTTCACTGTAACGCAGTGATCTAGTTAAGAAGCCTGAAGCCTGGTAGCAACAAAGACCTATAAATGCTCTAAGCAGGACTAAGGGATCTTACAGGCACCTTCTCCTTGTTCCATAAGGCATGATCTGAATTTTGGCTGGTCTGCCTCAGGCCTCTGCGTGATGTCCATCATTTAAGGGAGTCAGAAAAGCCTCAGCTCAGACACAAACACAATGTAGGCAGACTAAAGCTTGCACTCCAAATCCTCAGTGAGCCCCTGATTAGTAGCTCCCATCATCCTGCACAGCTTCCTAGAAGTTATTACTAGATTTAGATGAGAGGAATAATGCAATCAGAGAATCGCATGGGTCCAACACAAACTAACCAGTACGGCAAAGACTGTGTTCCACAGAGGAAAAGCACACAGTGCTGCAAATTCAGAAATCGGTGATCCTGAAACAACGTGCCCTCAAATCGAACAGGAGATCTTATTATGGTTTCCCCTAGGAATGACTGGCTGAACAGAAGAACCGGGCTGTGTCGGGGCCTGGGCAATACTCCTGGCCTGGTGTGGCCACCTGCATTCAGAGCAGCTGACCTGGTGCAGGGCTGTGAAGAAGAAAGAGACATTTGAGACGTCAGGGAGCTTGGTGGGGACTCGCTGAGCCCTTGCTGCTGCTCCCTTCCTGAGCTACACTGCTGTGTCAGATCAGAAGGGCCACTCGTATGCTCCTGAGGTATCAAAAACAAAACTGCGGGGGCAAATAGACTGATCTGCTTAAGCAGAAGAAAGCCTGGAAATACTGTTGAAAGGATTAATAGTATTCTTTCTTTTCTCCGGGGAATTTTCATTTCGGCAAGTCAGTTTTTTGATTAAAATGACTGCTCAGATGATTCAAAATAGCTCTAGTCATGGTGGGATATGGAGGGATCTGCAAACTCAACAAAGCCACAAACTAAGTGAATGTGCAAAATCAGTTCTAGTTTCCCACCAGACAGATAGCACAATGGCTGCTTCATTTACAGCATCTCTTCTGTTATACTTATTTATTATTTATATTTTAAAGAGAATGGAACTGAGCACTCTGAAATACCAACCTGCCCCTTCAGTTGCCCAGCCACTTTCTGCAGCACAGCACAGAGATTAACATACTGTGTCGTTTTTGTTAACAGGACACTATTCTCAGAACCCATACAGTATCCTTCCAGCATTTGACAAGGACTGTGTAAGAGCTAATAGCACTGCATAAGACCACTTCTCTGGTCTGCAAACACAGTAAGATGCATTATCTTCAGAATTATGTTAGCTCTAGAGTTAACCACAGGATGAGGAGATGCCATCTCCGCAATGAACCTCATTTTAGCACAAGGTAAACACACTTCCCCCACATCAGCTAGTCTCACAGCATTAGTGCTGTGTTGAGATTGATTACTAGCAGAGTGTTGCTGAGATATGGATTTGTATCTCAGCTTTTTATCACCATGACTTGCAAAAGGCGGTTCCTTATTTACAGACCCTAGCTGTATTAAGTGACATTATTAGGTACTACTTCTGTTTAAGTGACACGAAAGCTTACCATATTGCTGGTTTACGACATACAGGCTGCTTTAATCTGATGACTTGCCCCTCACTTTTTCAATCTGTAAATAGGAGCCGCAGCACAAGAACATATGGTACTACAGAAATTAAAGCTAAAGTAAATGGCATTAAAATAAATTCAAATAATAAAATGAGATACTCAATCTGAATTATAAACCTTGGCCTGCGTTAGACTTTTAAAAACAGGAAATAGAAAACACAAATACGAAAATTAGCCTTTCGAAACAATTTTAGGACCATTTCAGAGTTTTGCTGTGATTTAAAAATTTCTAACCCTTGTTATTTACGTTTTATGATTAAATGAATAAGTCTGCAAAAACACTTTTAAATAATTGAAATCAGGTTTGAATACCACATTAATTAAATTAGTTGTTTACTCTTTTAGTTCCAACCATACCTCTTCTGAGGCAGCAAAAACACGTTATGCATTCTTAAAAGTCTACTGCATTAAATATACTTGATATGTATAAACACCAGCAATATGCACAAAATCTTGAAAGAACCCAGAAAAATTGCCAGCCTTCACATTCCACACCAAATCCTAATAAGAGGGGCAAGGAAAAGAAAAATTCCTCTTTCCTACATTTTAAAGTGTTTAAGAGCATATGGAAAAAAAAGAACCTAACTCTTCTCCTCATGTAAATAGCATCACTTCTCCCATTATTATTCTGCTCTAAGCTCTAACCTGTAACATACAAAGGAAACATCATGTGCCATACAGGGCCCAAAGCAGCACTCTTAGTTTACTTCAATTTTAATTTAAGCACACCATTATTTTGTACTAATCGGTTCAATGCTTGGGAATAGTTCCATCACTTTGCAGTCCAACAGTGAGTCCATCAGAGCCAGGTTTTCGGTGCATCCTTACACTTAGTGCAGACCCACAATATTTTTTCCCATATGACATTTCTTTGGCTAGCCATGGCAGTAGAAATCTTTTTATACCATCAGAAAGATGTTCACATCACTGCCATATCCTACTGCATTTCTAGTCTACTGAGTTTCTTCTTTTCAGAACAACTTACACAACTGAAAAAGGACTTTTTACTTTTCTTTCTTTCCATAGTTTGAAATGGTTTTGAAGTTTTGTTTGCTGCTGTTTATTTCTGTGGGTTTTACTTGGTGGGCTTTGTTGTGGCTTTATTTTTATGTTTGGTTTGTTTGCTGTTTTTAAATTACAGGTATCTATTTGAGTTCTTTCTCAAGGCAGGATTTTGTCTGTGTAACTGCTTGACAGAGAGCATACACAGTTCTCCATTCACCTGTCACAGAAGCCATCCTGAGAAGTGTACTCATGGATGAAACGTGGGTGGAAGCAGGATCTGACTGTACCAGGAAGCCTGGGAATCGACTACTGTAGCATTTCTAAGCATGAAAATTTCCTGCTGATAGGATCATACGTGAGCATAAGGACTCTCCTTAGTGCTGAGACAAGCAGCTGCTCTGTGCTTTCACTTGTTACACTGCCATTCATCTGGCATCTCCAGGAACCAGCTAACTCCTCATACCCAGCTACTGGGTGCCAAACACCAGCACAGGACAAAGCTGAGGTAAGAACTGCCTAATTCAGTAATACTTCACGCATCTCATACTTTGTGTTTACTTTGCTGCCATAAGCTTGCAAGCATGACAACATCCATTCGCTATCACTCCCCAAAACAAGAGACAAGTCGGTCGAGAAAGGCTGGGCAGCTCACCATAATAAAACCAAACAATCCTCTGACCTTAAACATTTTTGAGTCAGCACATTCAAGCATCACTCAGAAATTTCTCATTAAAAGCAGCAATTAGTAGCCCGCTACAAACAACAGAACTCATGACAGTTTCTGGTCTCTCAAAGTGTGCCCGCATCTCTGCCACAGCCGGACACCGCAGGCGGCGCTGCCGGCCATTCAGGAGCCCAGCCAAAACCTTTCCTCGGAGCTCCAGCAATCTCCTTCTCCAGACCCAACGCAGATTAACTCTCCTCAAAGAGGGAGCAGCAAAACAAACAGCAAGGTCTCGCTAAGACTGCTGCTGCTATTTGCTTTGAAGAATTTGG
The DNA here is from genome assembly GCF_026119805.1 of Tympanuchus pallidicinctus. Classification (NCBI taxonomy): domain Eukaryota; kingdom Metazoa; phylum Chordata; class Aves; order Galliformes; family Phasianidae; genus Tympanuchus; species Tympanuchus pallidicinctus. Next base: position 1,690,987 of record NW_026294747.1, read on the forward strand.
TGCTTGAATTCGAAGAGCGCCGCGTTGCTGCTCCGCTGAAATAGGGATTTGGTTCGACCATTACCTCAGCATGGATACGTACTGCTTCTCCTCCCTCAGCAAGAACAGAACTGCCAAGTGAATAATCCAGTGCAATTTATGAACATAAAGTGCAGATATCGCTGTTAAAAATACTCTCTTGCATAAAGTAAGTGCCTCCTGAACAGATGGGAAGATTCACCTGTCTGGCAACCATTAAGGATATGAGGAAAACAGATCTGCATTAACAAACTTACGTACTTCCATCTGGATCCTCTCTCCCCTAGTTACAAGTTACGATGCCACAACTCAGAAAGCGCAATCACTTCTTTCCTGGACCTGCACACGTTGACTTTGTGAAAAACATTCACAGGAAAACAGGAAATGGATGTGTTCCTCATCTGCTCATTCTCCTGACACTTTATATGAAAACTGTGACAAAAAAAGTTATACCTGTGGCAGAAATTCCTCCACTGGATGTTCATTTCATTACCACAGGGTTTCCAGAAAGGCTCGCATCCTGTGAAGTACAAGCCTTTCCTGTGTTCCTTTTCAGGACTAAGACAAGAGGGGAACAAAATGTCCACAGAAATTCAGCTCACCTCCGTCAGCATACATGGAATGCAGGCTTCCATTCAGGTATTTCCTTTCTGGGAAATTCACCTGAGTTACTACTGCCAGAGGAACCAGAAAATGTCTTCAACTCAATAAGAAAGGAGTGGGGCTTTTTAATTTGTTTTCGTTGCTCAACATTAAAACAGTTGGATTTATGGGAAAAAAAAAAAAAACAACAAAAACAACAGTCCTCCCCTTCAAAATGTGGTACTGTTGCTTACCAGGACACATTAGAGTCAGGTGCCTGAAAAGTACTGCCTCAACACTGGAATGAAAGAAATATCAAATTGAGCCCTTTGGAGCACGTTATCAATCCTATGTTTGTTTTCTGGTCCCATGCCTTGACTAAACCCAGACACTGAATCTGTACACAGTGTTGACATTGATTTTGGTACATACAGCCTCCACTTCAACTAAAAACTACCTGAAATGTCCAATACACACACAGCAACAGTGCCTGAAGGGATGCTGGTGAAGCTGGCACTCTTGGGTAGCTAAACTCGTAAAGGATTCAGCCATCACAAACCACAGCTGGCTGCAAGGAGCTGTGCAAAACCCGGTATTTCCACGACCAGGTACTGAGCAGAGGAAACAGACAAATGTGCTTTAGGGAAAAAGCTACATTTTTCTCTGTGATTATGATTTCTGATGATTCTACTAATGATAGCCTAACAAGTTGCTGAAAATCTTTAATCTCAGATCTTTCCAAACTTCTTTTAAGTCCATTTGCATAAGGGCAAGTCGGCATTAAGAATTTTTGCTTCTGTTCTATTTCATCTTGTTTACCTGAATTTTTTTGGCAAGTTAGTTAAAGCAGTACTTTTCTACCTGTACTCAGAAGTTAAATTCTGTTACACTGAAACATATAGATACATTAATTTTGAAAGCAAAATCCTCAAAGGTATTGCAAAGACAAAATTTCACTTCCTATCGTTAAAAATGTAGAAACACTTTTGCCTTAAAGCCAATCCCAAGTCTGTCATCTGTGCTGTACTATATTCAGAGATTTCTAGAGTACTCCTTGTGGAAGAAGACCTAAACAAAGGTCATATGGCCTGCCTACACTTCCTACCGAGGCAAAAGACACTGAGAAGGGCAGCTTGCCATAAACAAGGTTTACATTTTACTGAATGCACAGAATAATTCATGAACGTCATACTGTATGATTTATGACAATAAGATACCGTAAATCCTTCACAGACTACAAGGCTTGCTTATGTAATCGTTAATTTACAAATCAAGAAACTCTCATACTTACAAAACTGTGAGTCTTAAGGAAATCTGAAGGGTTGCTTGTGCAGACTTTATCCCCTTCCAAGCCAATTACTCTTTTACAGATATTTGATTTGGGGTCAGTCGGGCTTTTCACAATTACAATATCTCCTCTGGGAGGGAAAAAACAGAAACAGAGACAAACACAAACAAATGAGAACACTAAGTATAGAATGTCTGGTTGAAGACGTGTATCAATGCACGTACTCCAAAAATACTCCCAGACATTAAAAGACAGCTCTTTCTGCTCAAAACTCTAGTCACATCTTGGTGTTCTCAGTGACACACATTACACTGAGGTGTAATGTAAGCACATTTGGAGGCTTTGCTATTTGTTTACAAAACATTTAGGCCTGCATTTTAATTGAAAATGCTCTGATGAAATGAATGCCTATTCACTTGATCCTGTTATTACTTACATATGGAAGAGATTCCAAATTTCTATACGTCATTATACAAATGTTTCAGTAGAACTCCAGATGTCTGACTTTGTAGGATCTTTTGCCCCAGTTATACACATGACATTGTACAGTGAAATGGTCCACAACGAAATGGGCAAGGGCCTGTGCTCTACAACATAATGACATTTGATAAACTGCACTTAGGCTGTTAGAAAAGTTACTGAATGGTCTATCTGGGCACAGCAAAACCCACAGCTTGATTTAAAAGTAAGTCCAAATTACTTAGGAGGAGAAGTTATATTCAAACAAAAAAAGCGCTAGGGAAAATAAAGGGAGGGAAGAGGGGATTTCTGTTTTCTTGGACAAAGATGGAGAAGTGAAATGGACTTGAGTGGTAAGGCACTGGAACGGGAGGTGGGTGGCACTGCCCAGGGAGGTGGTTGAGTCACCAACCCTGGAGGTGTTCAAGACACGTAGATGTGGTACTGAGGAACAGGGTTTAGTGGGCATCATTGGTAGGAGGTGGAGGAGGTGGACAGCTGGGCTAGATGATCTTGGAGGCCTTTTTCAACTGCAATGATTCTATTCTGTGATTCTATGACTGCATCCTAAATGAGTTCTGACAAGTAAGTTTGGGAAGACGGATAGTGTTTGCCCATTGCTTTGTCTTCCATCAGACACAAGAGGAGATGTAAGAAAAAATACAATCCAGATGCTGAAGAATGTATGAAAAATAAAGGATGGATAGAAAGTGGTTAATGAGAAGCTCTGGCAAACTAACTGTAAAATGTAGTCTCAACAAAGGAGCATACTTCCGAATGGAATAAAAGTGTCGGCTAAGGTTCTCCGAAAAGACAATATCAGAATTTTGAATTGTTGGCTCCATTGAAGGTCCAGAACACTGAAAATTAAAAATAAATGAGAAAAAATTACTATTTGTCAACTGCCATTAACTAAAACACATGTGTCTTCAATTATTTGCTTATAAATTACAACAGGTGTAATATAAGGAACAATTAAACCCTCGGGTGGGACATTTGATATTTAAGCAGGAAGGACAGCCTCCAGATTCCCTGTTACAGCTCTTTTAGCTCAGAACCGGTCCTGCACTGTGCTGGGTGCAATGGCTTCCTAGGTACACATCTCAGCACCTTCTCTACAGATTGGAAGCAGCACCACCCCTTTGTTTTCAGCCTCTGTGAAGAGAAGCATCACGAGAGCTGCAGTAGGAGCCCTCAGCCAAACCCATTATCTCCAGCAGCAATATCCAGGGAAGGGAGGAGTAGCATAAAACGTCCGCAAATCTGCAGAGTTGGGATTTTGCTACTCTGGCCTTTCTGAAAGAATGTACTCTCTGCAAAATGCCTACTCATATTGCTTCCCATTTGCTTCAGCGATGCCTGAAGCACTAACTTGTCCAAAAAGCTGAGCTTTTTAATTTTTTTTTTACTGAACGCACTTAGAACAAAAAACCTTAAAAATGAAGAAAACCGAAATAACAGCATTCTGAAATATAACAGGTTTAGTATTACAGTTGTTATATCTTTTAAAGTCATAAAAATGGAAAGTTACCACAACAATTCCTCCAAGGTACTCAAAGGCACAGTGTGCTACGCAGCCATACTGCACAGCATACCCGAGAAATCGAAAGGTTTTTCCTAGGGCATTGCGAAACATGGCACGGCACTACGTGGCTCAGCTGGCTCTGGTCTACAGTAAAACAGAAGAACATCGTTCATTTGACAGCAAGCAGTGTAGCATTCATAAAGCCATCTTTTGCATCTAACAACGAACTCAGTACTCTTAGAAGAACAGCAACTAAAACTAATCAGGCCCATGAGAAGAGATGAAACGCAATCGGGCTTTTATTGACTAATGCAGGCCCTCCCATGCGTACAACCGACTGCCCCTCCCAGCAAGTCAGCAAGATGCAGTTGAGTGGGAGCTGAAAGAAACAAAGGAACCACGAGCAAAACAAAAAACACATAGCAAGGCTACAGAAATTAATGGGGAGGGAATGTTGACAACGGTTTGCTGACTCAGCTACACAAATGGACTTCTACTCAAATTTGCAGCCACTTGCCAACTATGGGAACATCCTCCCCTCCGCAGGACTGTGGAGCTGAACGGATGCTGGGGAGCTGCAATCCCCACATTGAACACAGGCTCTCCCTGCCTGCCGCACTGCTGCAACCTTTTCTTTACAAGGAGAGTGGTTAGGCCCTGGAACGGGCTGCCCAGGGAGGTTGTGGATGCCCCGTCCTTGGACGTGTTCAGGGCCAGGTTGGACGGGGTCCTGGGCAACCTGATCTAAATGTGTACGTTTGGTGGCCCTGCTAGGCAGGGGGGTTGGAACTACATGATCCTTGAGGTCCCTTCCAACCCGGGTGATTCTGTGATTCTGTGATTCTGTGAACCCACTTCAGCTCAGACGGAGCTGGGGACTCAAGATGTTTATGAACTAACACTTGTGGGATTAATCACATGAAGACAGCACAACTTACACCACTACTTCCCTTCAACCACCAGCAAATTGGAGAAATATCTGAGTGCCGGAGTGAACTGAAACCCAACGGAGTGGGGCTCTACCTATGACTGCAGCTGCCATGGCAGGAAACCAAGAGGATAGCAAAGGAGTGAAGACATCTCCAGCACTGCCCTCCCCACTTTCCAACTAGTGGACTCTCAAAGACTCAGTGCAGTGTGCATTTGGTATGAAATAAAAGTCCTAATCCAAGAGACGAGGATTTCACTATCCTGGCATACAGGTGCTGGCACAAGGGACTTTCTGAAACACCTAGGTTTTATCAGATGGCTATGGCAGTAGAGACAAATTCTTAGCTCCTAATAAGCTTCAGCTTCTACCACTCCTCAGGAAAGTGACGTGCAATTTCAAATTAGGGCACACATACAATACAGATTATACAGTTTGAAACTAACAAGATTACTTCAAACAAAATAAAACAAAAAACACAACCAAAACCCAGTAGGTTCCAAGCAATCATTAAACAACAGCTATTCTAGAAAACTATCAATATGGCATTGTTTGAAAACTAAATGCTAAATGCCTGAATTGCTTTCCACATCACACAATTCATTTCACCACCAAGTCCTGTCGGCAGGCACCTCCACCACACAATATGGCCATAAAGGACAATAAAACAAATGATTTAAGTCACAGCCCCCTTCAAAACTTCCCAGATGTGCCATATGAACATCCTTATCACAGAATTATTGCCATAAAACCTGCTGTAATTACCTCCAGGTACTAACTACTACTTACACAGTAGGTAGCTGGAAACCTTACGCTGAAACATTATTTTTCTAATGAAAATAGGTTATTATTTTTTTTAAATCGATGAAAAAAGTTACACACATTTATCACACAATACAATTTGCTTGTTTTTTTTTTACAATAACTATAGAGCTTTTCCCCTACAGCAAATAAAAAGCAAAATCTAATTACTGTTCTCTTCTGTTCCCTTCTCCTTACATGGTCTAGGCTTCCGTCATTGTGGTTTTTTGTTTGTTTGTTTATAAAATTAATCACAGCTAGCAGGGTAGAAATCACTTGGAGCCTCATGAATGACATCCAAGAGATGGGAAAGGATTAGTTCGCAGTTGCTGCCAGTTATAGCGCCAGGTGGCTTTTTCTGCAGCGAAGGTGTTACCGATAATCCCATTACATTGGTACTAAATCTTGCAGACATCAAAATTATCACCAAGGTTCCTTTTCATCCCATCCTTTCCAAATGACTGGAAGTCGCTTCACCTGAAAGAAGTCAAATCCACATGCAGCTGCTGTTTTAGCAGCCAGCGGACTCCCTGAGAATGCCAATCGTGATCCAATTTCGCTGTGCTGGTGGCCCCCTATTCCCTGTCCAATAATACATCTGTTAAAAAATCCTACAGCTACAAATCAAGTTTAATCCTACCAGGGACCTCATGTTGGTCTTGTCTTCCAAAAAGGCAGCAGGTTTTACCATCTATCTCTGCTAGCGTCTAGGGAATACTCTTTAAATCCCAGCCCTACTTAGAAGAATAAGCTAAGGATCACAAAACATGACCTCAAAAACCCTGATATGACTATATTCTGACCCAGAGGCATTCATTCTAGGTGAAGATTAGAACTTTGCATAATAAGATTACACAGCAAGTGAATGATATCAAGGGACTATCCATATGCAGCCGCCTGGTTTTCTATAGACAGCCTGTGCTCTGCAATATGCAGTGCAGACGAGGCAGAGCTTGGTCTTTCTAGCTGAAATAAAATAGATTCACATAAATTAGTTGGCCATTTCCAGATTCCTAAATCCCCTATTACATCTTTTATTGACAGCTCCTGTGAGGATAGCACAAATGTTATTCTCTTTGTATTCTTTGCTTTGGTAACAATCACGCTCTGAGTGAAATGTGGGTAGATTCTCTAGAAATTAACGTCTTGTTTGCTGCGATCCTGGATTACAATTAACTGTGTACATAATAAAATTAGGAAGTTGATGAGCAGATTGGTCATTTCCAGATAACCGGTGGCACAGGTTAGCATCTAGTGCCAAAACTTTCAATACAAGAAAGCCAAAGTCATAGCCAATGAAAATGTGGCTAAATAAATTATTGGGCTTGTTATCAAGTGGATTTTTTTCACTGTAAGAAAAAACTTCCAGTCACCTTTGATTTATGCAATAGTAAGTTCTGAATTTTCACAGAACACTTAGTGATAGTTGATCGATCTTCCCTCAGCCAACAGAAACTCTGTGACTGCATTCTCTCCTCTTAACCAGACACCTTTCTTCATAAAACACAACCCCAGAACTCACACTGTGTTTTTCCCCAAACGATACTCCGTGATCACTATTTATTTTTTTTAAAAGTCCACAAAACCCAAAGCAGAAAGAGCAGAGAGAACGCACGCTGGCGAGGCCATTTAAAGGCTTACACTGGAGCTGACATTTAATACAGCTATCTTTAAAACTTTGGTATGAAATTAATCCAAAATGTGCTAGGAACGTGAAAGGTGTTCATTGGGAAAGATTCTTCCTGTATCAGATATGCAATGTAATAAATATAAAATAGTTTAACCTGTCGGAGGTTTTCAAACATCTAAAGCAGAACAAGACACCATTTTAAATAATCTTTCCATGCAGGGGGCAAGCAGAACCCGACTTGTATTTTTGGCTGTTGTTTTGCTGTAGAAGTTGCTCTGGATTCAGTCTGGCAAATCTGAAAATCCTTGTGTAACATTCTGGATGAGGAGATTCTTCTTCCACATCACCTCCACTAGGCACTGACTCTTTGTCCCCAACAAACACTCCTTCATCTACTGATCTCAAGCTGATAAATAACGTGGTCTGTAAGCATAAGTTCACATGATGCAATCCTCTCGTGCTCAACAACTACAGACTACCTACGTGAGAATGAGCAATTTTTCACAATAGACTTGCAGGCAGTTCTCACTGATTCTCTTTGCCTTGGGGAGGAACCTCAGCAACCCTGCACATAATGCTGCGTCAGTGGTCAGATATGTTCCAGGACTTCTGTTTTTCTCTGCAACTCTCTGTGCCCATCTTTGCTGAAGAGCAAAATCCAAACAGAACAAGAGTGTGACCATACCTGGCAAATCTGAGCCTCTGAGGAATGCTGAAATACTCACTTAACTTTCTCCTGTAACTACATTAGCGTTAGGACACAGGTGCCAAAGCTCTGACAGACAGCACAGTCCCTTTGCTGGTGAATGAGAAAAATACACCGTGTCCATGTCCTGAGAGTCAAACAACTCTGTTCTGTGCCACATTCATTTACCTCCAATTTCAAAAAAATTTACCTTCTTGAAATATCAACAGACATAAAGACATAAAATGCATACTAATTAACTACAACAAAGCGTTCCGAGTCCCGTATTCGCACCAGGTACTCAAGATCCACGACCCTACAGAAACCAAAGCTCTCCATGGCTCACGTGCTGCATGCACTTCCCAGTGCTGACAGCTTCCACAAGGATGCAGGCATCTCTATCCGAAGCAGTGAGTGGAAGAGCAGGAAATTATTTCCCTATGCACTAAGAAATTCAGAGGATGTTTACTTAAAATATCTATCATTACAAGCAGCAGCAACAAAAAGCCCTTCATGTAAAACAAAGCCATCTATTTACATACACCATCGACAAAAGCATTTAGGAAGAGATACAAGTGTCTTCCTCTTAGCCCCACTGTTGGTTCCAGATTAGAATGTTATCACTGAAGAGTACTCCGTGGTGGTTTACTAGCACAGAAATCACGCAGTATGAGATCTTAACACAAATACTGAATCAGGAAGGTATTGTTAAACAGTTGAGAAATGCAAAAGCAAAAAAAAAAGACCAATTTTAGCATAAAACTGTAATAAATAACCTTAGTGTGTTTCTTCATCAGTACTTCCCAGTTACAAGCAACACCTTCTAGTGAAGTATGCGAAATGTGCATAAAAAAAGCTACAGAAAACAGGAGAAAGAAAACACATATTCAAAAAAAAATGAAGTATTTACATTTTCAAGTTACCTGAAGAGAAGAAAACCAAATCGAGTGCTTGTCACTGATATAATCCTGAAAGTTACTTGATGGTTTTCCCAGACTGCCTTTTAATTAAGAAATTCTAAATACACACACATGTATGGCATCAATCACTTACTCTTCATAATGCAAACTATATTGCATGGGAGTTTGTGCAGTGAAAAAAAAAAAGGACATTAATCAGCACTTTTTACTATATTTATTACTATATTATTATTATTATGTTTATTTATATAAATTTTTTGCTGTAAAAGTTTGCCATTTCTGAGCCATTTTATTTATAAAACATGAGTTCTGTAAGTTCTCCTGCACTTACAGATACAAATATTTAAAAAGTTCCAAACATCAATAGATGAGTGCAATGATATTCAGTCTAAGTTAATCCCCAGACATCCAAATCCATGAATAAAAATTCATCAGTTTTAAATACACTGAGCCTATTAAGCAAGAACAAAAGCATATGCACAAAAGAGCTTTTAATATATTTCAAAGCCCACAAGAGCCGTGGTCTCATTAAAATTATAAATTACACAAACATGGAATGAAGATTCAAACTGCAGTGCAGCTAAGCAGATTACAGAAAACCCCGCGTTCCATATGATAACACACCATGGCCCTCCCAGATGGGGGCTTGGAACAAAAAGGCCATCACTGCAGCTAGGGAAAACCTCCTTGTGATCTCTGGTTTCTGTTCAGCAGATGACAGCCAAATAATATGTTGATTATTCTGTTTGTGCTGCTAAGCTTGTAAGACGGAATAAAAGCGATATGATCTACTGTGAACTCAATGCTAATGTGTTGCTCCACTCATAAATAATATACTGGATTTATTCTGGAACTATCTTTTTATCTGAGTTCTGGGTTTAAAATGCATGAACTAAAATAAAAAGCCAGCATAAACTACTATTTAATTCGAAGGTTTAAAGTAAAGGCACAGCTGACACAACGATAAGGAAATCAAATGAGCAGAGGCTCCTTCCTCAAACGCAGTGGATGGTTCTAAGCCAAGGTACCGAGCGCCCGCACGACGCTGAGCATGCTCCAGGCCCACCAACTGCACTGCCACAGGCAGCAGAGAGATGACCAAAAAAGGCCCATATGGCTCATTTTGCCACAGGTACCTAGGAGAAATCCTCATTTCAAATGGGGACGCGAATATTTGCGAAATGGGAAGCAGCACAGAGATGGTCAAGCATCTCCTCGCCTGAAGACTTCTTAAAAACCATTTCTAAGTTTCTACGAAGCAAACAGATTTTATTCCATCTAAGCTTACTCATGAGGGTTGTTCCAAAAGCACACAGTTTGGCTTATCCTTCGTAACACTGCGCTTCCAAAAGGAAAGCCAGTGTCTGCTCCCACAGCTCCTTTCACAGTGCTGCATGTATGCTAAGATGACTGCAAATCTTCCAGCAGTTGTGCATTTTAGATCTTTTATACCAGAAATGCTAAAAATTCAGTAGGAAAAAAAAAAGCAAGAGCATAAAAATATCAAGGCCAAAAGCTGCTTCACATTTCTTGGATGAAAGCAAGCACAGCTGATGAAGAGAGATGGTGGAAACATGCAGCTCAAGAAGTGTGCGACGGCTCTGGCAGAAACATAAAAATGTAAAGGATAAAAATTTAAAGGATGCTCAGTTACAGTCCTTCCTTTGACATGGGACACAGAGACAGCTCTAATTCTCACGGAGAATGAAAAGATGGGAACTGAGAGATCCGATAGACAAGTGCTGTAAGGTTTAACACTAAAAGCTCAGGTGTTGTTTCCTCCCAGAGAGCCCGTTGCAATGAAACAACAGAAACACATTTTTAACACAAAAACACAGAAGATCTTTGAAATGACTAGAGAAGCATACTTCTACACTAGCAACCACAGTCTTTAATCCTTCCCATTTACAACACAGCACTATGTATTATTTCATATCTTCATTCCAACAGTTATTCTATGGTTGCAGGAATGCTGCAGCAGTTACAGTACTGTTAGCTGTCCGGCCATATCTGACCCAAGGCAGCGCATTGCTGAGTTAGACATGAGCAGGTGACCTTTGTGATTTGCAAATGCTGAACAGAAGTATCTTGTGTAGCTGTCTCTGCTCCTGAGATGGGATTCTGGCAAAAGCTGCAGCTTTGGCATGGAACCGGCAGCCTCCTAACGGGAGGTAGATGCAGTAGAATCTATTGAGATAAAGAATAATGGAAGCTCGCTGAAGAAAGGCTTGGCTACAAAGAAGCCAGATGTCCAATGTTTTCCACTTTCTTCATCACATTATTCCAGATTTGGAACAATGTAACTTCAGCACTCAGTAGAGGGTCTGGCTGTTGGTACTTGAAGTGAGCTTTGCTGGACTGCGAGCTTATGCTTTATGTAACTTTATAACTCACTTTGGATAATCTCAGTTTTCATTTTTGTCTTCTAAAGTCAAAAACACCTATTTTCTTCACCTAGTTCCTAATGGTATAATTATTTACTAGTCTAAACAACCTAAAGGGTCCCTTTGTCACAGAACTTTCTCTCCTTTGTCACAGAACTAGGCTGAACTGTAACAGGCAGGCACCAGTCTTTTGAAAACCAAGCAAGGCTTCTATCTCTGCTCACAGCAGTTACACAATTTGAGAGAATTCTATTTCACAGCAACGTGTTGGTTCACCACACAAGGACAGTCACAACGACGTGAATCTAAATGGAACTCCACCAAATTCTGACTCATATCACTCTCAGCAAAATCAGGCCATATTCCTTTTTTCCTCACACAACAACTAAGACTTACGATCCAGATTTTGTAACTTTTAAACCCAGAAACTACTGCAGAAGTAGCTTGAAAGCTTTGAAAGAGCGCTGTTAGGTTTGGGGTAACAGCAGAAGGGAGGGAAAATTCTCCACTGCAAAAATACCTTTAAAAACATTTCAGCAAATGGAGAGAAGCACAATTTCAGAGGAATTCTGTATGGAATTCTGAATGAGACTGGTTCTGAAAGGAATTCTGAACGGAATTGGGGCGGATCTCAAGCTTTGCCAAAGCACTCTGCAGGATTCGGGTTTTGCAGTATTGCAAGGACAATGGGGGAAAAAAAAAGCTAAACCAGAAAAGTGCATCTTCTATGGAATCCTCCATATAGGTGTGGGCTAAACTTTGCCCATATTCCAATATCTGCTGGTACTGCAGAGTATTCATAGAACTAGCAGGATTATTTGGAATAATGCCCCTTGAAGAGGAAAACAACGCCCTTCTGAAATCCACAATATGCCAGTTCTTAAACCTTAAATACAATACCAGCATTAGGAAAACATGCTATAGCAGCTCTCTGCATTACTTTCAGGTAAGGCGTGAGTTGACATTACAGTGGTCATCTCAGTAATAGTGTTTTTACAACCTAGATTTACTCAGCCGTTGTTCTCAGCACTGAGGCACAGCATCAAACGCACCACATCAACTCACGTGCCCTAATGTATGCACTTCCAGTTTAAAAGACATCCTCTTTTGACACAGGTTCAGATTCTCATCACGATTGTTCAGTATTAAAAACACGCAGCAGCGTTTAGGTAACATCCAAAGGCTTTCTGAAGAAAACCGCATCGCATCGTATGTAATATCACACAATTGGTATGTCTCAAACTCTCACACTAATCCTCATGCTTTCCACGGAACGATTGGATAAGTCGTTTTTAAGCTTTTTTCACTCTTCAGAAAAGCCCAGCCTTTCAGTGTCGGAACTTCCAGGATTAAACATTCTTTCCAGTTGTTGGCTCAGGGCCTGAAGAGCCCGCACTTTCAAACTTTTCCCATTCTAACCAGTTCAAAGATCAGGGAAAATGAAGGCATCTTCTTTGCAGCCGTAATCCACGACCCATGCTGTTAGGTACTTAAGAACATCCCAGAAGCAAACTACCTTGTTTCAGGCCCCAGCAGGACCCTGTGGGGCATGGGGTCACGTGACTGCAGCCCTGCCTGGTCAGCTGACTCAGCACTAATCTGGTTTGGTGCGATACTGCTGGAACCAGGCCTAATGCGACACATTCCTGAGCTGGGAGGGAAGCCGCTTTGCCATACAGCAGCAGGTGCTTTCCTCACACCAAGCACTTCTAAAACTTACTTGAACAAGTGCTGCTGTTCTGAGCACACTGGCACTTTCCCCAGATCTGCAAATTACAACTTTAGAGAAGAACTGCAAACATGCTTGCAGATCAATTGCAAACATACCTTGACAGAGGAGAAGCCAACAGCACAAATAGAACTACTGCAATAATTTCTGAAACTCAGTTCTTGTGTCAAAAAATTATTCCTACTTCTCCACAATTTTGTAGTAAAATCTGAAACAGTCAGTGTAAGGTACAACATTAAGACTTTTTCTCTGCATTTGAGAGGATATTAGCTCACAAAATGTATCCCTTCATGTTAAAATACAGAAAATCTTGAAATAACCGAGGTTCACAAGCGTGAGCTGAATCAACGTTTCATAGGTAGGAAAGAAGGTTCGATGCCCCTCTCCCTGCTGTGTCAATACCTTTTTCCTATTGCATATACTCAGCAGCATAGCACAAAGTTGACTTTTGAAGGCTGATAGGTAGCTGCAAGGCAGACGAATGAGATCAGTCAGCTCTGGAAAGGATCTGACAAGCACCAAAGTGTGCTGGACTCAATCAGTGGAAGCAGAGGAAAAGAAAGAAACAAGACTTTCTCTTTTAGCAACTCTGGCCTATGACTCAGGAAATAGTGAGATTTCCAGTATCTTTGGCTAAAGTTAATGCAAGAAATTCCACACATGGTATGAGCACAGCACAGGTAAGTCACAAAGTGCTTACAGAACTCAGGTTCTCAGCCTGACAATTATTTAGCCTCTACTTTTAATTGCCCTGTGGGGCAATGAGATGAGAAAAAGCAACAGAACAACTACCAGTCACAGAAAGAGATGGAAGAAGAGAGGGTTCTGCACTACGGGAACATTCATACATACTCTGAAACTTAAATTGAGCTGCATTAGTGCACCTTGTTTAAAAACAAGAAACGTGTTTCACTGCAGCAGCAAGAGGAAATGTATTGCTATGAACGGGGTGAAGGGTTGTGAGCACTGCTGCAGGTTCGCACAGAACAACGTTTCACAGCTACGTTTGCTTCTTGCCACTCGTAACAAACTAAGCTGGACATTGTGTACAATTCCACTTGGCAGCAGATACAAACATTTGCAAGACCCACTGCTGTCACACGGCCACAACAGGGCCTGCAGACTGACAGAATAACCATACGGGCAGCTTTCCACAAGGCAGCAAACACTTTAATTTCTTTGCACAAAGCAGCGGAGGAAACGTTGCAGCCCGGCGGGCTTCCACCCGTTCTCACACACACACAGAGGTCAGGCCGCCCCGCCGACGCCTGAGGCGACCGAACACAGCCGGGCGGAGCGACCAGGACCCCCTTCCCGCCCGCTCTCCGTCCTTCAATGCCGGCTGACGGAGCCCGGCCCGCACCGCCCGCCCGCCCGCCGCACTCACCTACGTCCCGCAGCCGGGCCCGCCCGGCACCGCCGCCCGCCACACGCCAACAAGGCGGGCTCCCATTGGGCAGCGCGCTGTTCCCGGCGGTTCCCGCCTCCTGTCAGGCGCCGGCGAGCCGAGATGATGGCGGCGGGCGGCGGGGCGGCGCGGGGCGAAGGGGTTGCCGCCACCACCGCCACCACCGCCGGCACCGGCACCAGCTTCCGGCGCTCGGGCGGCAGCCGCCTGGCCGCCGTGCCCGGCACTCGGCCCGCCCTCCGTCACGGGCGGCTGCTGATTTCCTGCGGGGTCCCCTCCCTGGACTGTGTGCTAGGTTGGTGGAGCGGGACCCAGCGCCGCCGGCCCTGTGGGCCCCCCCGGCCGGGAGGGCTGTGCCTGAGGGGAGCGGGGCGAGGGGAGCGCGGGAACGGCCCGTCGCGTCCCGTCACGCGGGGTGGGAGCTCCGGTTCGGATCTGAGGTGGCGATCCGCCGCGAGAGCGCTGTGCCGTATTTAAGTGGGAGCTGATTTCAGGTTGGGCGCGGGGAAAAACTACTCGGAAAGAGTGATCACACGTGGGAACGGGCTGCACGGCGGGCGGGTGGGCGTCCCTGCGGGTGTGGCGCCTGGGGACACGGCGGGGATGGGGCTGAGGCTGAGGGAGGCCTTTGCTCATTTATACCTGGACGAATGCATGGAAATTGCGGTGTGTTTCCTTCCTGAGGACCGTCTGTGTGAGTAGCGGTGCATACAATCGCAGTTCTGTAAAAAAAGACACTGAAAAGTGGGTGTCTACAGGACAGGCATGCTTGTGTTTACTTCTGTGTGTTTATTTGTTTGCATTCTGCAGAGAACTCCTGCATTTCCCTCAAGCAGTGCATCCTTGCGGAGTAAGCTTGTCCTCTTTAAGAGAGATCTGCTTCATTCAGTGTGTGTGGAACCCTTCAGTCACATAACCGTGCTGGCACAGGCTGCCCAGAGAAGCTGTGCAAGCCCCATCCCCAAAGGAGTTCAGGGCCCTTGGGCAGCCTGTGCGAACACCTGGCAGCCCTCCCTGCATCAGGGCCTGTGGAACTAAATGATCCTTGAGTTCTCTTCCAACCCCAGCCATTCTGTGATTCTAAGATTTGCACTGAGTGTTTCAGTTGTTCTTATTTCATGTCATAAATAGCTGTTGCGTAGCATGGGTAGGAAGTTCCCTTCAATAACAGGCCCCAAAGTCTCACGGTGTTTTCCAATATAGTGAGTGCTTTCTTGTGGATGCTGGGGAGACTTGTACCAGCAAACCCAGCATCCCTTCTAAAATGCCTCTTCATTCTCTTGTAAATATTCACTAATTTCCCAACCTAACAGATTTTAAATTTGAACACCAAGAACATTCTTCATTCCTAGGAATGGAAATTTTAAAAAATACTTTTTAAAAGGTTTTAGCATGTGGCATCTCTGAAGACCAGAAAGACTCTACATCCCCATGGTTTTCCCTAACTTCCTCTCCCTTAAGTCATTGAATTCTGGGTCATGAAAACTCTGAGGTCGTGTGCCCATCAGGCTGTCTTAAGTTTCTGCATTTCTTTCATATCTTTTCATGTCCAGAAGCTGCAAGCTAGATACAGCACTGTTAGCACTGTGAGACTTAAACATCACCTGTCTGGTGTTAGATGCTCTGTTTCAAGGTGCTTTAAGAAAGGTCACAGATACTTTCTGAAAACAATGGCAGCGCTTCTCAAGTTGCAACATCTGTTGTGTTTCTGTCCTTGAGGCCTTAAATCCCATTGCTGTAAGTAGCAGTGCGGCAGTTATTGCAATTGCTTCCCTGTCTGCATGCAGTACGGACTGAGGAACTGGCAAAGAAAAGTTAAAATAACCAATGGAAAGAATTGCAAGTTTGCAGCAGTTTTCCAAGGGGACTTGAAGATTGTAAATGTTCTGAGTATTTCAGTGTTCCTGTAACTTTTTCCTGCGGTGTTTTTTTTGCCTAATTTACTATTATTGCTCATTAAAATACAAGCGCGTAACCATAGCAGCTGCAATAGTTTTACATTCCGTCTGATAAGATAAATTTCTTTAAACTCTTTGCTGTCTCATACCACATACAGCCTGCCTTCTACCCAGAGTTTGCCTTGCATCCACGATGTATGCACTTGTGTTATTGCTCTGGCTTGTAGGAGATTCCACAAGTGATGAGCTGCAAAGACAGCTTGCTAGAACTTTGTGGTGGCATGTTATCTGACAAATGTTCTCTCTTGTACAAACTATCTAAAAACAGCAGGGATGCTACTTCTGTGATGGCTACAGGGGAGCTTTAGATAACCAGGATTTTAAGTCGTTATTGCCATGAGGTAATAACTTTGCTTATTTTGCTATTTTGATCTTTTCTATGTCAAGCTGTGGTTTAGTAAGATCTCATAATTTTGAGCTGTTTCTTTCCACGTGCTTTATAGACTGTGCTAGTTTTAAACAGCTGTTGTTAGCACCACGTGCGTTCTGTCTCCCTGAAGAACTGAACGCAGAGGGTGTGTAAAGCATACTTTGTATCAACCATCTGCACCATGACTGGTTTGGGACTTTTTTCCTCTCCTCTTGCAGTAGAACTTCTGGATTTGTAAAAATTGGTGAATTAGATCATGGGAATTTTGTTCTGGTTTTCAAATAAGTAGTGCTTAGGTGTTTGTTTGTTTTAGGTATCTAAGACATGTTTGTTTACTTGATAAGTTTATCAGAACTATTGAGGAATTTGTACATAGGTGTCAGGAAAAATTCTTCACGATGAAGGCAATGAGGCACTTGTTGTCCAGAGAGGCTGTGTGTGCCCCATCCCTGGAGGCACTCAAGGGCAGGCTGGGTGGGCCCTTAGCTGGTGGGGGGCACCCAGCCCACAGCATGGGGTTGGAACCGGATGGGCTTAGAGGTTCCTTCCAACCAACGCCATGCCATGATTCTGTGATCTTGGTTTAAATTATTTCTGATATGCTGAGATCCAACTATGAAATTAAAGGTTCACTAAATGTTTGCTCTGTGATGTGCCGTTAAAACTGTTGTAGCATCATGACAAGGGAACAAAGTGATTCTGTTGCTTTGGGTGCAGGCATTACAGTGGAACAGTATTAGCACTTTTTGTGGCTTTTATACAAGCGTTGTGGTTATGGTACTCATGCTGTGACCATATCTGTCCCACTAATGCAGGCAAAAAGTATCTCTTTACTTGTTTGATTTTATGGTCTTGTGTCTCACAATTTATGGTCTTTCACTGGCTTTTGCCTGTTAATTTGATGTAGTTTCTTTTGTTTTATTTTGTGGTTTTTTGTTTTTTTGGTTTTTTGGTTTTTTTTTTACACAGAAAATACAAGATTACCAGCCAGAATGTTTTATGTGAGATGCCAATCTACTTTGTAACTTTGTAAATGCACTTTGTTTTGGCTATTTACTCAGCATGATTTATAAGCCATATCCTTTTTCTTGACCTATACAGAGCAATGCTTGGGGCTGAGTACTTTATGACTACTTGGTATGGTTTCTTCATGTCATGCCCGGAATCTTGACTTTTTACAGTAGGCAGCAGCTTTTGTTATGCTACTGATGCATAATAGCTAGATTGCTCTAATACAATGTACTGCTACTCAAAAAGAACAATGAAAAGACCTAATCTCTAACCTGGCCTTGAACATCATGGAGATTTCCTTTTAGTTGTGTAGTTCTGTACACAGCATCTAACTTTCTGCAGCTGTACAACTCTTCCTCGTTTATCTTTATTGATTATGGTAGCCTGCTTCTTGTCAGGTATTTGTCAAGTAAGAGTCCTTTAGAAATGTTCAAATATTCTTTCATCCAACCTGCTGACACTCTTGTGTAACTTAATTTTGGACTTAGTAGGTGTAGAGTGAAAATGGCAAAGGATGTATATCGTTTGGAAATCCTTCTGATGATGTTCTGTATAATTGTACTGCATTCTAAGTCATCAGATGGCTTTTACTAGAGAATCCATAGAAGTGTAGTCACTTAGTGGCATCAAGGAGTGAGAAATTAGTTCCCGTAAATCAGTGATGAATGCAGAATCCATTGTCTCTCAATCAAAACAAAGGCTGCAGCAGTTAGTTCTTTGGCAACTGTTTGGCCTATGGGAGAGAAATTTGCTTTACTCTTTCTCCTGGCTGTAGATCAACTTCAGGGGTGCTGCTAGCAGAGCTGAAGGTGAAGAAATTCATCCAATCCCTACTGGAATCACTTTCAAGTGAAGTTTAATGAGTGCTTGAATTGATAGACTGAATTGCTTTGTTCACCAGAGTCCATCTTCAGAGTCCAGAATTGACTTCTTGCATCACAAGAGTTGAGTGGTGTGCTGATGCGATTCAGTTTGCTCCCAGCTTGCTTTCAGAGCGGGAAGCAATTAAGAAGACATACTGCAGTTTCCTTCAAACAAAGCACAGTGGTTGACTGGTTATGTATGACCATCCCTGTGCTTCTTTGGTAAAATATTTGTAATCTGCCTTCTAGTTATTTCAATATATTCTCTCTTGGAATACAGAATGTAAAATTGTTTACTCGTCAGATAAAGCAAAATGTGAGTTCATCTTTCCCCTTCTCTGTTAAAATTCCCTCTTGCGACAACCATTTAAATCACTGTTACTTAACTGTACCTGTGTTTTCTTTGAGGAGCAGAGCAAGAGCTCATAGATTATCTTCTTTTTATGTTGAGATGGATGGGATAAGAAACCTTGTATCAAAATATGTTGGATGTATTCATTTCTCTTTACTGTTCACTCCGTCATCTGTGATTGGAACGAGAGCATCGATTGCAACTATCTAAGCAATGAGGAAAAAAAGAAGTAGTTTCCACCATAAATTGGTCAAAATTTATTTTGAAACTGTCTGTGGGTGGTAGCATGATAAAAACTACTGGAGCCAGGATTTTGCCTGGCGACTTCAGTGGGAAGTTGTGAGAGTGGTGATTAGCACGGGTGTCGCTTGGAAAGTATTTTGTTACTTGAGTCATCCAAGGGGAAATCCACGGGCTGAGAGCATAAATCATTATTGTGGTACTTGAGTATGGTTGTGCAGAGCTCTGCAGGATCTTTTTACGACGATGATGATAATACAGTATCTTGTGAAAGTAATTGTAATGTGTAATATATAATTACATGTAATGTGTAATTATTTCATAATAGAGAATTGTAGGAAGTATTGCAAAGGTAATTAAAATGTTGTTCACTTTTATATTTTTAAATTCCCCGTTATCACCTTTCTTTGACTTATAAACTAAGAAAACTTAATTGTTCTCTAACATAGTATTAACATGTAGTCTTACTTTATTGTTCATTTTGTTTTCTTTCCAGGTGGAGGCTTAGCTGTTGGAACCCTTCTTCTAATTGGTTAGTACAGAATATATGAATACATAAAGCCATATTCGATCCGTTTTGCTCATTTCCATATATTAAATAATCTGTCTTTTCAATGTTTATTAAGCTGAGAATTTAAGAATAGGTGTTTTGTCTTGGGTAGCTTTCAGAGTGGACTTTTCTCTGTTTTGAGAGTGACTGGATATGGATCCAAACCCTGCTTTCAGACAGGTCTGAGTTTCCACGGGGGATTCTGTTCAAAAGCAGCATGGTTAGAAAATTTCTAAACTTCCTAGGACCTGTTTGAAAAGATCCAAGGTTTTCTAAATGATTCAGACGTCTTATCATAGCAAATGGATTTTCTTTTTAAATTGGCTTGTTAAGGAAGATGGGAAATACAGAATCTTTTAATCATTTGGTTGCCAGAATTAGCTAAGAGAAAGCTGGTGGGAGCCTGCTTTCTGTCAGAAAGGGAATAAGACAAACTGAGACGATTAAACAGGTTTCAAGGAATTTCCCTTTGCAGACTACGTCAAAACTGTTGCATGTCTACATTGTAGCTGTGATGCCCAGATTTCCTTTCTGCTTAGGTCAAGGTGTATCAAAGGATAAAAGGACAGTTGTATGCATATATCCTGTCTTCATTCCCTCAGGGTAAGTATGGGAATGTAGAGCCAAGAAACACTTCCCAGGTTCCTCAACTAAAGTGTAACAGTCAGAACTATGTAAAGTTAGTGACCTGCTGCCATTTATTCTGAAACATCATTTTTTTGCAACATTGGACTTGTGCTCTACAACTTGACGGCAAACATAGAAGATTTGGTTAAAGGTCGAGGCGGAAAAATAATGGTTGACTGGGTCGTGCTTCTAGAAGCACATAACCTACATAGAAATTATGCTCTTCATCATATATGGAGCTTTATATTCAGTTTGCTTTCTGTGACAAGTTAACTGTGTAAGGCTTATGTGACCCTCCACTAGAAGCTGAACAGCATTTTCAGTTTCCCAGCAAGCAAGATCATTTCTCTAATTATGGCTTGTTACATTAATTCTAATTCCTAGTTCCACATTTATCTATCATTGGTAGCTGTTTAAAGACAGGTTGCTATTGTAGTGTATCTTAGAAAATCTCAATCTTTAAATAAAACCCTATAAACTTTTGTATATTGTGGTAGACATCTAAGTAATTTGAACAGTTGCCTGCCAGAAAAAATCACTGACATTACTTAATTTCTTGTAGGCCATCATCTGTTTAGTGGTAGCCATTTAAATTTTTTGAGAATGCTGAATTGGTACAGCAGTTCACTGTTGCCAAAAGAAGTTGTCCAAATTCCTCTCCCTGTTCTTGGCCATGCCATCTTGTTGTTCCCTGGGCTGCAACTAGTGCTTTTCAGTTCTTGCTGAGCTGATTCAGCTCCTAAGGTGGAAGAAAACCAACACAGCTGCAGAAAAGCAGAGACTTTTCTCTTGGCTTAGTGACCTGAGTTGGCTAACTAAAGTATGAGATGTGTACCTGAGCCAGCACGAGGAGGGAGAGAAGGATTGCAAAGTCAGGACTAGAATCATAGAATTGTTTGGGTTGGAAGGGGTCTTTAAGATCATCTAGTTCCAACCCCCCTGCTATAGGGAGGACACTGCCCACTAGAGCAGGTTGCACACAGCCCCATCCAGCCTGGCAGAAGAGAGAGTGTTTGGCCTTTCTTGGCACAGAGAATACCAGTTGAGTTTATTTTTCTCATGAAATGTTATCCACGTTTCTCTGAACCCAGAAGCAGTGATCGAAGTTTTATGTCTTACTGCTGTCAGTGTAGATCTTACTTTTCTTACACAGCTTGAGAAGAGCTGCAGTCTTGCAATCAATAAAAGAGAAGAAGAAGTTAGAACCTGTCGTATTTTTCTGAAATCACAGATTATGGAACATTTTGTTTTGTTTTCCCATTATAATATTTACTGTCCCTGCCGCTAGAGGAACTGGGTGGTCTCAAATGGACCTATTGGCCATAGCATCAAACAAAATAAGGTGATGGTTCTTCACACAGTATGCAATTAAAAGGTGAAATACCTCACCATTGTGTGTTGTGAACATTAAAATAATCATGGTCTCAGTGGGAAGTTAAGCAACTGTGTGGAGGAGAAAGCTTACTAAGTGCACAGATACCAAGTTCAGCTTAGGAAGTCCTTGAACCACAGTGGGAGGCTGAGTAAGTGCCTGGTTGAAGCATCACATTTGCTTGTTCAGTTACTACCTCTTCTATATCTGCCTTTGGCTACTCTTGAGCGTGGGGTTAGGTATCCATTTGATCTCATCTAAATGGCTCCAAATGAAACGAATACAAAAGAGAATGAGGTTTTTTGTTCTAATGAAAAAGATGATGAGACACGGTGATTTGAAAATGACAGGATTCTTGCCTGGATTTTTTTCCCTCTGAGTGCATTGCTGTGTATTTGTGATGTTAGCAAACTTAAACACGAAGGAGAGTTTCTCTTTAAGCTTTGAAAACTATTTTTTTTTTCCCAAATAAAACTTTCCATATATTATTTTGAAACATATAATTATATACCAAAAGCCTTGAAGGGAGAACTATATTTATTCATGACTCATTAGTCTAAAAACTTTTAGACTAATTTTTAAAGATGGTGCAGGTAGAATTGTAACTGCATTGTTAGAATATCCTGTCAATATACAAAAAAAAATCTGTCATGAGATTAGTCTAGGCAAGCTTAATATTATACAGGATTGAAGCTGTCAGTGATAAACCTCCTAGGAAGATCCTTGTGCGTTGTACTCCGAGTGTTATTAAAAGGTTAAATTCTTCTCCTTCCCTTCAACATTCTCTAAGGCGAGAAAAAATTGCATTACTTTTAGCTTAGCTTCCCTTGCAAATTAAATGCTCATCTTCATTATTTGACACATTATCTTGGTTAATTTAACCAAATAATAGTAGATTCAGGATATTAAAATATTTATTTTATCTGTTGTATTCTGGAGACGTAGTAATGGCACAGGTTACTTGATAAGACTAAAATATTGTTTGAATTAAGTGCTCAATTTTCTTAAATTTAAATCATAATAGCGAGCATCATGATTTCCAGTTGGACTTAATTCTACAGTATGTTCTTTTGACAGTCTTTTATTTATAAGAAAATTAGAGAGTACATGGTTGTCTTACTCAAGATTGTGGAGGAGCCAGAAACTTCCTGTTTATTTGTTTTATACAGTGATGTAGCGAGCTGTTGTTTTTAACTGATGCTTTAATTTCCAGAGGTGTTACTGTACATGGATTTATAAAAAGTGGTAAAACAGCCATCCCAACTCCTGGGTGAAATGAAATTTGAACACTATCAAGTTGTTTCATACGACTGTGCAACCACTTGTTTGCCGTCTTGCCTTTAAGTGCTCTGGATTTGCTTTCCAGAAGTGTCTCCTTTCATACCAAAACAAATAGTACTGCTGCTCATGGAGCACACTGCTTTCCTCCCACTGCCTGAGCAACTCAGACCTGTTGTATGTTACCCTGAACAAAGTTGTTTTCTTTTTATAAGCATAAGCCTTGTTGGTATAACAAACAAACTGTATAGTGAAGGAGTGCGGGTCTGCCCTGGGTACTCTGTAAGACCCCCTTCCTACATACCTTTAAAATGCTGTAGCCTTGACAAGGTCATTGATGGTTAAATGTTTTAAAGATGATCAGTGGGAGGGTTTTTGTTGGTAGCTGAGGTCAATTATAAAAAGTTAACGTTGTTTAGTTAAAAGCAGGTCTGTACCTGTTCAGTCTAGGCCTCGAAGCAGTTTCAGCTACTTTAATTAGCTACTCTTATTTTTGTTAGATGTGCTATTCAGCCTCGCTGGTAAGAGCCCTCCTCACTTGTCAGTGGAACTGAACTTATCATCTTTTTAAAATTGAAAAAGGTAATCTCCAGAGAAGTACAAAACAGTGATTTGCTAAATATAATTATACAAAATACGAGTTATCAGAATTTACCTTTCTGAAGTATGCCAAATATATGACTTGGATGTTTGACAACTCACTTTTGGCATGTGCTAATTAAATGCAAGTGACACAGAGCATATCCCCTCAAGCTTCGTAAATGTGGACATTAGTAAAGTATCTTTTAAATGGAATTTTGGGTGATTAAAATGATCACATCTTATAACCTGCAGCGATTTGGAAAAATGTTTCATCGCTTCACAAAGACTCACCTTAGGTCACAGCACCGTGCCGTACAGCTATCTGGGGAAAAAATGATCAATACTGATAGGCTATGACAGGCTTCTGGCAGCTCCAGGGCAACCTGTCTGCCTTTGTGCAGCAGATTAAAAAAAAGCTATCTGTACATTACGATGCTGCAGTCTTATTTTTTTCCTCTTATAGCTCTCATCGTCTGAAGTAATTAAGGTACAAATGATCTCTGGAGTTTTTCAAAGACCTTCATGCCATTCAATATGCAGACATTTAGTTGTTATAAATGGAATTTATACTGTGTTGTCTTACGGTCAATTTTGTTCCTGGCTCTTTGTTGCTTTCCAAGTGTTGGTGCTTCTCCTCAATCCCATCTTGGAAGAGGAATACTTCTGATGCAGGGGGATTGCTTGGGGCTGGAGACTTTTTTGTTAGTAATGCCTCATATATAGACATAAAATTTCCATCATTATGTGAGATTTTAGTTGCATTTCCTCTCTCATACCTTCTGTCTTTGTTTTCTGTGCTCTCGCTAAGCTCCATGCCTTAAAATTTTGTATCTAATTCCACTGCTGATCCCTCTGAGTAGTACAAGGCAGTCCGTGCACAAAGATGTTCAGAATGTCTCTAAAGTGTTCAGTAACCTGTGCAGCATAGGGGTGAGAAGATCCATAAATAGGAATTGGTTTTTCTCCTTTATTTTCAACATGGTTATATGCTGGAATTCACAGTGTACTGACAGTACAGCTTTTTCTTGACGTCTGTTTTGGCCATGAAAGCAAGTTGTTGTGGTAAAAGACCACTGCATAATGGTCACAATAAACTATTTTGTGTTCTTATCTGTGAGATCAGAAGAGGTTTTGTCCTGTAGACAATATGCATAACTTGTAGGTAAATAATCTCTTTCCCTTGTATAGTTTCACGCTTCACTAGTTACTCACCTGCTACTTAGCTGCAGAATACTCTTTGTTCAAAAAGAATCAGAGAAGGCCATGGACTGTTGTGTGACTTGTGGTGACTGGGCCCAGAAAAGAGACTGCAGCTGCACGAGTCTCATTTGTCTATGCGCCTTATTAGCTAGAGAGTGAACTTCACAATGAAGGCTGCTGGTGGGACAGCTCTTTAGTAGGGAGGCTAAGAATAAAGATTTGGGCTTTTCTTAAGTTTCTTGGCTGACTGAAACACACTTAAGTGTTGGTTGGTTCCAAATGTACAGAATGGAGATGGTCCTTTTAGTGCAGCTTTGGAAGAATAAAAGTAACTGTTGAGAATGTATCCTAGCCATCAAATAGTAAGTCCAAAAGTTATCAGCAAAGAAAAACACTTGTAAATATTTCACCAAAATTATCAGCAAAATAATCAGCGAGCTTCTGAAATACCTGTGCTAACTGGTTTGTTTGTTTATTTAGAAAAAGAAAGCTGTACCCCTATGGTTTTGAATAGTAACATAACTATTGAAGCCAGGGCACAATGGATGCTATCAGAAAAGCCCCATATGGGTGCACTTTAGATCTTTTGAATACCACAAAAGTTTAGTGACCTAGAAATGAATCAATAAAAAGCCATCCTCTATGTGACAAATTGAAGAACTGAGGGATTCTTACAGATGCATTGACTTTAACAATTCAAGATACACTGTTTGTAAAGGCTCTCTGAGACACACTTAATCCTTTGAGTACTGTAGCAGACCATAAGGTGTTTTATATTTAGATCACTCCCCACTATTTATTTTCCTGCTTTTCCTCTTAAGTTTACTGTTATGAAAATCACAGTAAGAAGACAAAAGGAAAAGCTAATGCTGAAGTGATGTTCTGTCACACCAAATGGAAATGTTTTTCATTTGATAAATTGAAAATTTCTCATTGATTTGCAAAGCATGGTTTAGAAGGGTGTGTCAGTGTAAAACCTTATTTAGTCCCGTTACACTACAAATAAATCTATCAGTCAACAGAATAAATTAAGGGTAAGTCAGTGAAAAGGTTTATATCCTGTTCCCTGGCACGTCATTCTTGCAGTTCAACTTTTCAGCATTTCAAATAAAATTTGAAGAAAAAATTATCCTTAACTACTCCAGCCTTGTTCCCTGTCATCCATTTCTAGATTCAGCCATGTGGGCAAGAACTATTTCTCCTGGAAGATTAGGAATACACCATTATCAAATGTTACTTTTAAAACTTTCTATTCATACTGTACTTATTATGTCACATCTACATTACATGGGCTTTTTATAATGTCATGAAAATACAGGCGGGTGTTTTTATTTTGCTGTTTGTTTGTTTTGGTTGTTTGGTTGGAATTTTTTATTTACAAACATTCTTGTTTCCACAGAGGAAGATAAATATGGGGTTTACTCCAGTCTGCTGTTGAAATATTTTCTCGCAGAGGGAGTTGTCTGTGGACATGACTTGTTTGTTGCTTCTGCTCAGGACCCTCCAGCCAACATCTTAAAGGTAAAGACTCGTAGCTTTTAGCTAGTGAAGTTCTAATTTCTTGATGAATTTAAGTAAAATTTATATAGTAACAAGTGAATTCATGTTGGTGATCCACAAGAATATGGGGAAGTACGGAAGTATTTGCACTAGCCAGATTTGGGAATTAAATTTAACTTGCTAGCCTGCTTCTGCAAAAAAAAAATGGAATGAGATCTTCCTGAGGATCAGTCTAGAAGCTACTTATCCTTCATTTTGATTTTGGAGAAAACCCAGACCAACGAGCTGGCTAAATTGAATATCTTGAATAAACCCAACTGCTGTCCACAATCTAAGAACACAGAGTAGTGGAGCAACTTCTAATATACTGGGGAGGGAGAGAAGCAGCATACAATTTGCACAGGTATGTTTTGCAGTTTCCTATAAAAAAGAAGAATAGCATTTAACATCTTAAAGTAAAACCTCCTTTATTCAGACTTTTCGTTCTGACTGGCTTTTTTATACCAGGAGATATGGTCATCTTTAATCAGGTTGTGTAGAAAGGTTCCTTTCAGAATTCGATGAGCTTCTAATCACACACTGATACTTTCCACTATAGGGAAACAGCCCTCATTGACGCTATAAAACATACAGAAGTATGGGGGTACTCTCAGAACACTTCATTAAATATTTTATATCTTTCTAATGCTTCTTTTTTTCTGATAACACAAGTAATGTATAATTTGCTGATTACTTCTGCATCAAGTGTAGCCTGGCATTTTCTTTAAGAGTATTCAGAGACTATTTCTGGTCAAGATGATTGCTTTTCATTTTCACTACCTGGTGATCGTAGATTGTGCCTCATCTGCTCAGTATTATCTCCAGTATTCATGAAAATGTGTATTCCTAGTGAAATGATATGCTTGTAGTTAGAAAAATCTTAGCTCTTTTTTTCAACCATCTTCATCCTAAAAAAGGTTTGATTTAGAAATTAAATTTTTCTCATGTAATCTTTTATTTTATAGTATAATCTAAACAAATACGTTAGAATTTTATTGTGAATTATGAATTACATAATAAATATCATATTTTTACTAATGTCTGTGCTTACATAAGTGTTAATAAAATCACTGACTGATGGACCTCATTGCATTTGGTTTTTTTCCCATTAAAATCAAATTATCAAATGTAATAAATTTAGTGCATTGTATTCAAATGTCTTAACATTAACCACCTAATGTGGATTTCATCATTCTTTATTCACCTTCAAACAAATTGTTTATAGCTTGTCATAATTTTCATGATTCCTGTTCGTTCAGCTGTTGCTTGCTAACAGGCGCTGTTAGTACTTCCATCTTTGTACCAGCTTGAAGTTCTGGTCAGTCAGTCTGATGTTGTTCACTGAGCTCTGCTGTCTGATTTTGGAATGCTTTCCTTCTTACTTTTAGGGATAGCCACTAGGTAATGGCAACTACCTTCCTCTGTGGTGGTGTTACTAATTCTGAAAAGGTGGACAATGTTACTGCAGGAAAGTAGAAGAAAACAATTTTGTCTTGTCTTCCTCCTCCATTTGTAAAACAATTTTGTCTTGTCTTCTTCCTCCATTTGTCTTTTTACATATCCAGCTGTTTTCTTGCCTGTGCTTTTCTACTTTTACCTCAACTGTTCAATACTTCATTTACTTAATAGACAACGTGCAATAGAGTTGATTTCTCTGATTTATGTTGCTGTCTTGAAATTGTTTCGGTGAAGTAACCCTGTAATATGCTTCAAGCTAGAAAATTATGTGCTTTCACAGTTGGCAAGCTGAGGTACTTCTTGAAAAGCGAGGATGTATTATCTTAAAAGACATCACCTGGCAGAGTTGGTCTGACACTGGCATTGGCCACAGTTAGGTGTCCAAATCATACAAGCAAACTGCTTTACTCGACCTTTAAAAGAGAGGACCTTCAGGTGCTTCAAGTCCTCTCCTGGCAGAAAAATGAAGTCAGACTTTTGAGACAACGTATCTGACCGCTAAGAATAAGATTGCGTTTTATTTAATAAGGTTAGCAATTAATTTATTTTCAATGTCTGAATGGACTATATGCTGGAAAGGCAACATTGATTCTGATACGTGTCAACCTGTTTGTGCTTGTTTTTTATTTTATAAAACTGAAGTATGGATTCAGTATATTCTACAGTATTCCAGCCATTGTACATGAAGACAATTCTTTACGTGCCTTAAGTCTTTATTGTGTGGTCACCCTATCTATAGATCTCTGCTGAGATGCCATAATTGCCCTATTCTAATTTTATGATGTGATTGGAAGTTTCTTGAACCTATAACCAAGACAAATATTGCTGGTAGTAGGAAGAGGAAAAGACATTCTCATAGACCATAATTATCTTGAAATTGTGTGTAACTAAAAGACAAGCAGTGGATAAAAAGCCCTGATCAGCTGCCTAAGATATATTATATTACCACCCACCAATTTATCCATCATCCTTTGAAAACATATTCATGCCTTTTGTAGTCAAAGCTCCTTCAGGAAATTGGCATTAAGATGTAATGCTGAAAAATTATACACCTCTGGTAAAGCCTACAGAACTATATATATGCTGTTTTTAGAAAGTATTTGTTCAATTTATATTCTTCAACAAAGGATAACTTTTTACTGTAAGAGCATACGTAGTGGGAATCAAATAGACTACAATATAAGAAATAGTGTGGTACGCTTCCTTGATCGATCATAAAACAAAACTGATTGCATGGGTAAATGCAAAATTAATTCAATAATAATGTTTCCTTCAGCCTTCTTATATTTTGGTGTTCCATTTTCAGTACCAAATCTGATTAAGTTTAGACTGCAAATTATGAAAAACTATTTACTCAAGCTGAAAAACAGAGACTGGTAAAAAAAGATGCTTTTTTTTCTTGAGTGTTTGCTTAGTTTCGGTGTGTTCAGAGGTTATAATTTTTATTGTTATGATTCAAAACTCTCAAATTTGTGCCAATGTTTTGAAGTTTTATGTAGTGCATATGTTTGAGAATGGAATGCAAAGTTTAATATATGGCTATGTTTATTGCACAGGAAATCTTAACGTTTTTGAAAGAAAAAGCTAACAAGAGGACTGTGTATTCTTTTGAACATCCCCACAGATGTACTTCTGTACTTTCAAGGTGGTCTTTTTGGAGGCTCACATGCAAGAACAGAGGCTAAAGAACACTTCCTCCAAACTAGTAGTCCACGAAAACTTACTTTGGAATAGCCCAGGAGAGAACTACTTAGAAAGAGGATGCTTTTCCTATCTAGATTAGGCAGGACAGCCTTCTTACAATGAAATGCATTCCCCAGAATTCCACCTCCAGTCAAGTCCTACATCTCCCCTTGAGCTCTGTCACCAACTCAGTTTTTACCTTGTATGTCTGGTATCGTTGTACTTTTAAGTACAATAAGGGAACCGCAGTGGAAAGAGAAAAATGCAACATCACTTGATAAGGAATTTGTGAGGTGCATGTGGGGGAGTATAATGGCTCACTGAAAAAAAAAAAGAAAAGAAAAAGAAAGAAAGCAAGGTCAAAAGACTTGGCAGAAAGTTTTACTTACAAGCAAAAACAAAAAAAACCCTATCCCAAATGTTTTCCACAACAACAACAAAAGTGAAAGTACACTTGAAATACAACAGTTTGCTTATGTGTGCTGTTTGAAACAGCCTGCAAAAATTCAGTCTCCAGCACCCTGGTTAAACTGACTTGACCTGAGGAATAGAAGATGCACACTTATTCTTTTCCCATTGAGAAAATGACTGCAGAAATTAGCAAAATATATTCTTGTTATTTCCAGGTTTCTTTTTAAAAAAAAACAACCAAGCAAGTACACACACCAAAAAAGAAAAAAGCTTAAGCTCAAATATTTTAATTATATTAATTGTACTCCAGTTTTCAGTGTTACAGAACTACTTTGAACTTGACACATTTTACATGGGTGTGAAAAGGTATGCTGGAAAATAAGTCACTTCTGTTTGAAAGGATTGAAATCCTGTTACGAGGTACCCACATTGAGAACTCTCAGGAGTGTAAAGCTTCATCTTTTGTCAGATGTTTGGACCAATTCAATAAAAAGGTTTTCCAGAACCAGGCTTAAATTTCGTGTTTCCTGTCTGCCAATCCTTGGCTGCTTATTAGGATATTTTCTTTCACCTTTCTACTGAAATGATAAGCTTATTTTTAAACAGAGATCTTTCCTGGCCTATTAAATGTATCGTAGGTGCAAACATAGTAGTTTTAAAATAAGCAAAATTTCAGGCTTCAGTGTTGAGAAATTACCAAAAAGCCTCGTAGAATAGTTAATTAGTAGAATCCATATTCTCAGTTGTGCACTGGGAGCAATAGTTCACTATCCTTGAAGTTGTTTACGAATAATGTTTGCTGTTGTTTGGTATGAAACCTGTTCAGGCCAGGGCGTTATACACTGCAGCAGAGTTTGGAGAAGTTTGGGTAAGGGTACTTTCCTTTTATTTAGTGTCTTCACATTGGTTCTCTTGGTCCAACATTCCCCTTTTTGTTGCATTTTTGTTTTAAAAAGGAATCATGAACTGATTCAGAAAGTGATGAAATAAGTAAGAAAACATTATCTAATATTCTCATGCATTCCTGGTTTTCAGTGTTGTGAAAGGGAGCCACAGTGGGAGGAAGTAATAGCAAAGAGTTACTATAGAATGGCATGGCTGTAGGGTGAACTTTTGTGTATGTGAAGCAAAGAATGTATTCATTCGGTTTAAAACAATACAAAACTCTCAGAGTACTTTCAGTTAACTGCTTTTTTTTTTTAATTGCATAAAGCAGTGGAATTCTACCTCCCTTTTTCTCTTCACACAATTCTCATTTTTTGAGGCTGGTACTTCTGAATGTCAAAGGAAAATTTCCGTGCAGCTAACAACCTTACCTGGAGATGGAAATAAATTGTGGTGCAAGGGCCTCTGAAAGAAAAAAATTCTATATCCAGTCATTTGTGTTCTTTAACAATAGACCTTGTCTTCACAAGTGTTTACAATCAAAACAGAATCCTCCTCCCTTTTGGGAGTAGGGCCCTTTAAACTGACATTTATATAATGCATTATTGAAAAGAAAATATTTACCCTTCCTTACTTACCATCTGGTGTCCTTTAAATACTAAAAATTAACATAATGAAAAAGCCTCAAATTCATGTGAGTTTAAACTCTTTAAATATCATTGCAATTAGAGATCAACAGTGAATTGCAGTTTTTTATTTCCCATGTTTCTTTGGCCAGACCTGTGACAATATTACATTGTGAGATAGCTGCATAAAACCGTGTGCACAACGTGTTTATTGCTGCAGAAATAGACAATGTTTCAAATTCTTAAGTACTATTAATTATACAGTTATCAAAACCCATAAGGATCAAAGGATTTTATATAAGTGGGATTTCACATACAGCTTGGATTATGTTGCTAAATAATAGCACAGTAGTACTTCTTTAGCAATGTAAAATAGCTTAGAGAGGAGTATGATGCCTATGGTTGGTGTAATGCATTGGTAATTAAGAGGGTGTGAGGTTAAGCTTCATTAACTGCTGTGGGATTGTATCTTGGATTTTATTATCCCCTAGAGAACATAAGAAGTGAGAGAGGTCAAACTGTTAGAATCTGATTTTTCTTAGTGCATCTGCCAACACAAGGCAAGCAAAGTAATGTGGCAGAGAACACAGAAGGACCTAGATTGCTAGCAGATGCAGGTTGTACATCATTTCATTACGCAGATAAAAGATTTATTAACGGAATAAATTACTTCTTGTTTGCAATAAAACCATCATCAGCTTGCTTTGTGGGGAAAAATATTGTAGTTGCATTGTCATTTGTCTGAGCACTTTACATAAACCGTTTGTTGCCTTGTCTTAAAAGGAAGGAATTAATTTGGAAAAAAAAACTTCCAAGACTTCTTTTTCTCTCTCTTTTTCTTCCTTTTTTTTTTTTGCTTTTCCGTTCTACTGCATCTCATTCTAGACATGGATGGATGCCCCAACCACACCATGCTTAATAACTTTAGCACTTGTCTCCCTTCTGTATTTTCATGCTGCATAGCAGATGTATTTTATTTGACCCCAAGTAATGTTGTATATACATTTTTAATATATTTTAACTAATGCACTGCTACATGCTTTGTTTCTTGGTTTTTGTTTTGTTTTGTTTTTATATATACCTTATGCAGGACTTCTCTTTTTTCAGCCTGGGAGAATGTAACAGTTCTCAGGACTTGACACAGTCATGCCACAAAATTGTCAGTCCCAAAGCTTTTCAAAGCTATATGATGTGGGAGCTGAGATATTTTTAAGCACAAATAGGTTCAATGGAGATAATATAGGCTGACAAATTAACTCTCATCTTCCTTGCCTTTTGTTTTTATAATGAGCGCTTTCAGTTCCAGATTCTAGAAGTAACTTTTAGATGTTTTAGTCTTTTATTCCAAAATTCTGATTTTCATTTTAAGAATATAGATTGATTTAATCCTAAACAGGCAAACTGTTCTGAATCGTTTTTGGATTCAGAAATTATCAAAATGGAGTTATCCTTCTGATAACCTCGGCAGAATTTTCAGTGCTTTTTATTTATGGTAGAGATATCTAGTTCTCAAACAAATGATGATTTAATAAGACTGCTGGAAACTAATGTTTGTGTTTGTAATTAGTAAGTGATCAGGGAGAAAGAGAGAGAAGATGTGCTAAAGCCCCGATTTGCTATCACAGAATCACAGAATGGCCAGGGTTGGAAGGGACCTCAAGGATCACAAAGCTCCAACCCCCTGCCACACACAGGGCCACCAACCTCCACATTTCATAGCAGCCCAGGCTGCCCAGGGCCCCATCCAACCTGGCCTTGAACACCTCCAGGGCTGGACGGGGCATCACAGCCTCTCTGGGCAAGTCTAGGCAATCTTCCATACTCAGATATTTTGAGGAAAAGCCCAGGCTCAGTTGTCTCCAAATGTCACTCTTTAAAACCATGTCCTCCACTGCTCTCCATGCGTGTCCAACTGTACTGCCTTCAGTTCCATGTCTGTACAACTGAGACAGAAGTATTTGGGGGCTGGTTTGGCTGTTGATCTGCTCCACCCTTTCTGTAACTCTTTATATTTTTCCTTCTTTTGAAAAAAAATGAAAATAAAAGACCTGAGAAATGCTGAATGCTTTGTGCTTCTTGGACCATAAGGAAACTTTTCATAGCACTGAAGAGTTGAGCAGTACGTGCCCAGCCACACAGCCTTTATCTTTGTCGACACACCTGAGTTTCTCTTGCTTATGTATGCTGTCACTTGCATACAGTTTTGCAAAGAGTTACTTCCCTGAAACAAAGAACAGCATATAATTTGAATGGTGCCTGAATAAGGGAAGGCCTTTTATTCCATTTCTAGTTATAATAAAGATGAGAAGAGGACTAAGTGTTTGGATTATTTTAATATCAGTGTTTTCAGTACTGTCCATAGAGTCGGTTTATTTGTGTTCTTTGCTAATTCTCCTCATCCCAGGCCTATTAACTGATTTTAAACTTTCTCCCTCTCCAAATGTGGCTCTACAAGAATCTACTTGCAGTTTGTTGTTTTTTTTTTTAATTATGTACTGGGAAGCATGAATCTGTACTTCCCAAGGAATAACCGCATTAGCAGCCATTTATGCATTCTATTTAGTCTTCTACCAGGCTAATGAATGTATGGCTTCCCATCAGCATAGACATGCATCCAAACAGTGCTTTGCCTCTCTTTCATGCAGGTTAGCGTAAATAGTGGGGAAATAATATGTGGGAAATATGAAATATGTTTGCTGTTCACACTTAAGTACAATGTATTTAACCAAGTTAGTGCATGCAGTAGAGCTGAAGCGATTGGTCTTCAAAAATACCAAAGGCAGACTGCTTTTTCCAGGTTGCAGCTAGAATATTTAAGAAACTTAGTAAGAAGCAATAAAGTTCATAACCACCTTATGCAAGAATGATCCAGGATATTCTTCTTTAAAGTGTTGGGATAAAAAAATGATATGGCTGTGAGACCAAGTAACACCAGTGATGTTTTGAGTCCCAGTGTAGTACATGAACTTGTTTCCTGCTTAGAGACAAAAGAACATGGTACATCCAGGATACGTTGTTCAACTAGGCAGAGTAGTTATTGGGTGAAAGGTTGTGGAAAAACAGCTGGGGAAAATAAGCATTCCTTTGGTGTGAGAGTTCTTCATGTGCTCTTGGTCCCTTCTGTAGGGCAGCAAGGGAGAAGACAGCGCCAGATGGAGCTGAGCTGACCCCATGTGCTAACTGCCTCACCGCTGATCCTGGGGTTCAGTTTGTAACATCTCCCATTCAGCATCATGCCATGCAAGAAGGAACGGTTCTGTGCTTGAGTGCAAGGCAGGAACTTTTTTGGTGTCACATAGGCATTGGAGGAGATTGCAGATTCCCAGTAATGCTCGGGGAAACTCAGCTCTTATTCTCTTGACCTCTGCTTTGTTCTAGCATAAAATACTCGGTGTGAAAACTACGAAGGCACTGTCTGTGATAAGAGCAAACATATATAACTGAGTGTCCCTGTCTCAAACTTCTCTTCGTCAAATTTTTTGTCAAAAAACCAGCTGATGATTCTGGAGGAGGAAATTATTCAATGCCCTTAGGAAAAGATTGGGAATGTTTTTCTCTTTAAGTTGCAGTAAGGTGAGTGGCAAACCATGGCATTTCCTGGCTTTCAGCTTTGCAGATGGCACAATAGCTGTCCAGTCATAGTACAGCAGGGTGAGGTGGTGGCTGATGGCATCAGCAGTGAGAGCTGAAACAATGGGAATTTCAGGGAGTGGGATGAAGTGCTTAGACAGGATTAGATGATATCTTCCAAAACGTGTCTGACATCTCTTTCCAGAGAAACACAGGTTAGCCACTGTGATAAAAAGTTGCAAAGAGTAATGGGAGATAGCTGATGTTGGTGAATGGAAGGAAAATATACCTGCAAATTCTGCTTAGGGCTATATGTATACCATATAATGTAGCACAAAGCTGTCCAAATAAATATAATGCAAACTTACAGTTCAGGGAATAGATTTGAAATAACCTGAATTTTGCACTTCAGTTTTAGTTGGACATTTAACATTTTCCCTTGGAACTTATTTTAATATTTAGCTCATTTTGTTCCTTCATAGACACAATTCTGCTGATAGCAAGAGTGGAACAACATCCTTGGAAATACAGGCTAGTTAATCAACAAGGTGTTTTTTGTTTTGTTTTGTTTTTTAACATATGGTTATGATTCATTCTTTAGAAAGAAATTCTTTCAGAAATTGAGAAGGCAGATAATGTAAATTATTACATTGTTTCCTTAATTAAAAATATGGAAATTTACTTTTGAACAGGGAAATCTGAGCCTCCCCAAACGCTTTTGCAATTCATTTGCTAAAGCAAAGTAAATAAATTAAAATTATTCACTGCTGAAATATGTAGATACAGTTCTTTCCTATAACTTTACTGAAGCAATTACGTAGAAGTTTTCTTAGTTTTCAATGCCTTTAATCTCAGAGGGTGCACTGGCCAACCACTGAGAGAGAGGGAAACAACTGTTCCAAAATTAGAAGCCTTTGTTCTCAATTTGGTCATTAATTGTAGGTATTATGATAATTAACATTGAAGAAACAAAATAATGCATGTTGTTTGTAAGGTTACTTATTGGGCTACATCTCTCCTGTGTTAATTCCAAATTAGTATAATGCAAAACCTGACATGGATTCAGTTAATCTTTCTTATTTAATCTGTTTTATTTCTCTGTGTTGATACCATCTTTGCCCATGCAGACAGTTGTATAGGTTTTTTTTACTAACTGTGCCTATGTTCTGTGTTTCGTGTACAACCCATATTTCAATCAAGATATTTTAACAGTTTTCCAATGTGTTTCTTTTATGTCCACATCTCAGTGCTCTAGCAAGACTTTACTTAAACAAAACTAAGATTAAGCACAGTTTTGATCTGTTCAAGGCAGATAAAGAGTTGCTTTGCCCTCTATCTTCCACAGATGATTGATAAAGATGGGTCGGAAAATTGCTGTATTTCACACATCTCATAGACGTAGAAGCACACTGCATAAGTGCAATGTTTGTCATCCCCCTGCTTTTTCAGCAGTACAAAACAGTCTGCACTATCAGAAAGTCTGTGATAAGTTCTGTTCCAAGTCTGTGTCCACCTATCTGCAGTGCTTGTTTTTTCAAGCAAGAAATGTTTGTATTTGAAACTTAAGAATTAAATACCTGTTCCTTTCTTTTGCTCCTTTGTTTGTGTTCATAAGGTATTTGTCATTAGTAGATACGTGTGATGGTAGCAGAAGAGAGGATTCAAACCATTCTCTTACAGCCATCTTCAGCCTGTGCCTATAGGCTATTGTGATCTGTTGAATGCTGTTAAATGTTTCAGAAAAGCTGGCAAGGAAATGTGAACTTATTATCAAATAGACTTCAATGCAAATTTGCGATACAAGGAGCTTACCTCTTCTCCAGAATGGTTTAGGAGAGCAGCTTTTGAAGAAGAATGGGCAAACAGGAATTATGGATGCTGCTCGAGATGTACTGTTTGTGTATAGTAGCACATGCAATATTGTATTTCCATTCCGCATTCTCTTATAAATGTGCAATCTTTGTGTGTGTGTGTGTAATAATTTCACAGATTAATTGCGCTTAATATTATCTGAGCTTTCAGAACAATTATTTTAAAATTATTTTAAAGTCTTTTTTATGGACTTTGGAACTGTCCACTACATGAAGAGAACCATATTATGGCCAACGTACATTCTTTGGATAAAAATCTGAACTGCTGCAATGTTTAGGCAGGTATCACAGCATGGCCTGGGTTGCAAAGGAGCACAGTGCTCATCCAGTTCCAACCCCTGCTGTGTGCAGGCCGCCAACCAGCAGCCCAGGCTGCCCAGAGCCACATCCAGCCTGGCCTCGAATGCCTGCAGGGATGGGGCATCCACAGCCTCCTTGGGCAACCTGTGCCAGTGCCTCACCATCCTCTGGGGGAAAAGCTTCCTCCTCATATGCAACCTAAACCTCCCCTGTCTCGATGTAAAACCATTAGTTTAAAACCAGGTAGTAGACATTCCTTCACTTTTCACCTGTAGGAACTTCCAGCCCCTTTGCCTGATGATAACTTCAAAACTGAACGAGTAGAAGCGACAGCTGCCAAGTCTGAAGATTGTCAGGACTCTATGCAAATAGCCTGGCGCTACCAAAATGCACCAAAAGTGGAGGTAAGTCTTTGGTATTTCACAACTGTTCCTCTTGCAGAGCAAGTGTTTTCCAGCACAGGACAGTGCTACATGATTACCTCCTGAAAGGAAAGTAAATCATCCTAGAACGATATATATATTGATTACTAGAAATACGGAGAGAAAAGGAATTTGAGAGTTTACAGGAAATGTAAAATTTAATATAGACAGTAAAAATGTAGAAGACAAATGAATTGCTTTGGGATTTTTCAATGAGCATTATTAAAAAAAGCTGGAATGATTTGGTCACTAAGAAACTTCTCCTAGATGTAGCAGTACACAAATGGCTAATGAAGGTTTGATGGACAGTGCTTACTAGATCTCTTTAATGCAAGCATTGTGTTGAAGCAAGCTGTTGACTTGCTTAGCCATGTGCATAACAACTAAAGTAAGCACTTGAAATTATATCAACTTCACTGTCACTAGAAACTAATCGCTGTGCAGGGAGAATACAAGAAACAAGCACAGTGGTCAGTCATTCAGAGTTTACAGCTGTTAGTGTCTTGTGAATGATGTATTTCCTGTGGCTGGTGACTTTCTTATTTAATTTAATGGCATAATCAACTTTTAATAAAATTACAGCATTTTTGACTATCCGGAACAGAAAACTTGTTTTGCCTATATGTTTTAGCCCACATGTTTCATAAATTCTAGTTTTAGTCATAACTGCCTAGTAAGTTCAGTCATATTCTTAAAAACATAATTGGAATGTGACAAAATGATCTTATAAGGCTTGGCATGTTTGGTTTTCTGTGAAATTGCACAGACATGGCTATATAGTTGTGTCAGAAAA
The DNA here is from genome assembly GCF_026119805.1 of Tympanuchus pallidicinctus. Lineage (NCBI taxonomy): Eukaryota > Metazoa > Chordata > Aves > Galliformes > Phasianidae > Tympanuchus > Tympanuchus pallidicinctus. Next base: position 1,729,305 of record NW_026294747.1, read on the forward strand.
GACTTATATATGGTGACATGCCAAATCAAACAGCCTCCAGGGTAATCATATAATCTCATCAATTTTATTATTGTGAAGCTTGCTGTGCCTCTTTGAACCATCCCCAAAATAAACCGTCTGATTTGAAATCTAACAGAACTCCTGGTACATTGATATGGAAAGAATTGCACGTGGTCAACAAGTAGTGTTCTGATGTTCTAACAAAACAGAAAAACAAATAATTTGGCTAGGTGTGTACTCACCCTTGGTTATTACTCAATCCAGTACTAGAGCATTTTCCAATACAATACCTACAGTATTTGTCCACAATTATTACAATTTGCTTATGCAAAATAGAGTGATCAATCTTTGGCAGGGTGTTCCCCTTGTTATTGCTGAAGCTTTTTTAAATTGGAGTATGATCATTCTGAATAATTGATGTGCAAAATTTTAATGCGTAGATTTCATTTTGAAAAAATAAAAAAGTCTGGTTCTTAACCTTTCTGTGTTAAAGATACTTCAGAATATTCTAGTAGAGTGGCAGGAATACTTCATGGAGAATTTTTGATGTTGCCTTACATGTTGCCTGGATGGTTTACAGTACTCGATAATATCGTTTATTTAATTAACAGCTTTAGCTGTAATTAATTCTTTAAAATTTTGTTTTAGCAGAAAAAAAAAAACAACAATGAATAAAATTTGAAGGCATATTTTCCAAATGGATCGAGCTAAGAAATTAGTACATTTTTAAAAGCTACTATCAAAAATTTTCAAGCATGAAAGTAGTCGTACTTCTAACTGGAACTCTGAACATGTTAGCAGAAAACTTTTCTGTCCAGGATCTGGCTGTACGTGTAGTAAGAATGCTGAGTAGAAGTTGTCTTGGTGGTAGTCTTGATTTAGTTTTGTTCTGATTTAGTTTTTATTTGCAAGTAATTAAGAGATAATTGTTAATAGTTTAGACATTAACTTTTCTTTTGCTACACCTCTTAGGAGCCAGCTAGGTGAGTGGCCTTTGTGATATTTATGCCTGATAATTACATCAGACCTCTTCATAATTGCCACAACTGCTTTTTACATGTTTTGGTACCCTGGATATCAGAAACAGATAGATGGTTTATCAGAAGTCTGTCAGAGTAACAGATCTTGTTTTGCTTGATGTGCCATTGCCACTTTGTTAGCTTTCATCTGTTCCAGAGGTTAATTTAAACTTCTGACTATATGGATAGCCTGTTTTGCAATGCAAGACTGTGTTTTTTCTTTTTCTTTTTTTTTTTTTTTTCTGAATGAACTGCTTATGTTCTTGGGGCAATATATAAACTGTCACAGCATGAAATCAATTTTCTGCCTTGATTCATCCTAAATCTGAGATTTCTAGCACATTAGTATTGCAATTAGAAACATTAACAGCAGACGGTAGCATAAAAGCACACTCTGCTCACTGACAATTTAGTGTATTTCTCCTTGTGCAAAACAGGAGCCCAGAAAAGAACAGGCCTGAGCCTACAATCCACTAATAAATTTATCACGTCAAACTTAAGAGGAATGGAAAGTTTCTGCTTCACGCTCTCCATGGTCATTCTGCTAAGGCAGATTATTCATGCTTACTTGATTCAGGTAGGCTTTTTGCAAGCTTCCCCACTAAGCCTGGGAATGCAGTACATTGAGGCCTATTCATAGGCTTCTGGCATAGCCCGAGCTTTTATTGCATGGTGTTTTATTATAGCCAAATCCTAGTCTCCACCCAGTTTGTAGGCACTGTGCTTATTCTTTTGAATCAAGAGAGGTTATCACCTACCTTAATCCATGCAGCAGGGTGGATTAAGGACACCAATGTGCCTCAGGATTCTCAAAGAGGATCCTGGAAACTTCTTGTTTCTTCTTTTTTGCTGTCTTTACTAAACTCTATTGGGCCTCAGTAAGGATTTGCATCTGAAATGGGCAACCTGGAGCTTTTCTCAATGAAGACATCAGATCAAAGTTCAGTTAGTCAAGGCCTTTCTAAAACATTAAGGGGGCTTGGAAGTACACAATAAAAAGATGAGCTCTGGCAGAGATTGCAGTAAAAACACTCTGATCTGTAATCCGGATAAAGAATAGATTATAGGCCAAAGAACAGCCCCTGTTTAAATTGTTTTCAGGATCCTCATTTTAAATAAAGGTACTTTTACATAAAAAATTTTGAGAGTTCAGTTTGCTGGACCTCTATGTTGTGCTATGTTTCCTTCTTTAAAATTCTAAGTTGCTGATACATAAATGAAAGCTGATTTACAGAACCTGTTCTTTTAGTAAAAATGATATAACTTTTATAACTATGTGTTGGCCATTTTATTTCTTTTTTAATGCTAAATTAATAATCTGTGATAAAATAATGAAAAGTTGGGGTTTAGTTTGGTTATTCTGTTTTTGTAGGAAAGATACTGCAATGTTCTTATTAGTTATATTCTCTGATAACTGACCAGGCCTAACAGCCAGTAATTAAATTATTTCAAAATATTTACTCTAAACCAAATTATACTAATTGTAACAGTGTAATATTCATAGATCACTCCGAAAGTAATGCCTCCTATTTATGTCCACGAAAACTCCAATCATTACAAAGCACACAGCACTATTTGATAGATGAAATTCTCAACTATAAAACATTCTTTTTCACCACCATTAGCCATATTCACCAGTAATGGACAAGAGTCTGCGTGCCACACTCACTACAGCAGTGGGAGCGACCCACTGTAGGCACTTCTGAAATGCACCACCCACCTCCTCCCTGTGCTCACATCCACTCTTTGGTCTCCATAAATGTTCAGCAAGAATCAGTGGATGTCAATGGGCACAATTTTTTCCACGTGCTGGCATCCAGTGGCACACTTCTGCTTCATCCACGCTTCCATGACAGAAGCCATTTTCTCAAGGGCCCCTTTAGTGCCATACCACCATCTGCCTCTGATGTCATGGGCCAACATCATAAAATAGGAGGCATTACTTTCAGAGGAGCCCTCCCATATGTGGAAAAATGAAGTATACAATAAAATTGTGGAAATACATAGCATGCTTGCTTTCAGAAAGCTAGCTATAAATACATGGCTATATCTGGCATGACTATAGTCTTTTCTGGTATAGTGTTTATTTTATTAACAGCACCAACTTTAATGAAAATCAAATGCTTCATGTAATATTTGGAGCTGAAACTAAATAATTTGCTGCCTAATGTGCAGAAAAAAAATGTTGCAATCTCAGTGTAATAATTCAGCATAAAACATACCTTTTGTCATTCCTGTTTATAGCAAGAATAGCAAATGTTGAAATTCTTTCTTCCTTCCTTCCTTCCTTCCTTCCTTCCTTCCTTCCTTCCTTCCTTCCTTCCTTCCTTCCTTCCTTCCTTCCTTCCTTCCTTCCTTCCTTCCTTCCTTCCTTCCTTCCTTCCTTCCTCCCTTCCTCCCTTCCTCCCTTCCTCCCTTCCTCCCTTCCTCCCTTCCTCCCTTCCTCCCTTCCTCCCTTCCTTCCTTTCTTTCTAAGCTTCTCAGGTTTATTTTTCTATTAATTGGAGATTGTGATGTGATTTCAGGAATGACAGGACTCTTGCTCAGCAGTGGTACTGGGGAAGCATATTTAAAAATTGCTTACCAGTATTCCTTGATCTCTGCGCTTCCGTTCTCAGTCACCAGTAACACTAGAATCATCTTCTAGTACATATTTTCCTTATTTTTAATAATGGTAATCATTAAATGCAGAAGTAGGTAACGTGTCTGTAGGAGAGTGTCTGTTTTGTGTCTTTACTTATCACAGATAATCATCTAATAGATTATTGTAATCGCTGTTGCTGTTTCCACAGACCAGCCCAACAACATCTATAAAGTTTGGACATTATTATGATGTTTCTAAAAAAATGTCTCCAGAACTGCTTCAATCCATAAGATGGCACAGTTTTTTCCTTCCTGACGAATTGCCTTTAGAGCCTAAACTAAAAATGTGGTAAGTTGTAATCCCATGTACCTCTATTGTGCATTCACATTCTGAGTGCACCTTAGTTGTAAGGAATATTTTCTCATCTACACTTGCTGTGAAAAATCTTGTAGCCAGATATTGCTCACAGGTATTTCAGCTGCAGTTCCCATGTCAGCACTACATGCCATGAATGTCAGCAAAGCTACTGTGGCGCAGAAGCAGCTCAGTGTAGTGACTCCTCAGTGGGAGGAAGCAAGTTGGCATAGGCAATTAAGGCAGACATTACTAGGACAGCCTAAGACTCAGCTGAATACTCAGTTCAGCCCTACTGACAGTTGACTGTGGGGACTGAGGAAAACTATTACTGTCTGTCTATGAACTACTCTCTGAGCACCATGCCCCATCAGCTTTCATGAATGTGTGTCAGGTGGCTTTCAGGAATATGAAGATAACCATTCACAGTTTTTAGGGCTAAGACGACAGGCCATCCTTGACCTACATAGCTTAGAATGCTGTATCACATTAGTTTATTATGTGACTTTACCTCTTACATTCTACAGCTTCACCTAAGGAAAGTCCAAAACAAACAAACAAACAAACAAAAAAATCTGTGAGAAGAATTACTCTAATGATGTGTCTTACACAATACCCTAAATTCCAGAGAAAATCATAAACTCTTATCTGAACAAATAACTTACTGTACTTTAAGTCTACCAGTAATGAATTAAGGAAGACCAAAAGAAAGTAAGTGACAGCATCAAAGACTTGTGTTAGCCTGTGGCAAACACATCCATTGTATTTTTCTCAGAGACATTTCAAGTCAAGTCAAATGTAAGATATGGACTAGCAGTTTCTTTGTTTAGCACAGTCACTTGATTTATAAAATATCTAGGTTCTCTAGATCACCATGTATAGGGCCAACTCCCAGAAGCAGTAGTAGAGAAAGCTTCATTGCATAAGATTTTAATTATAGTAGGCCCTAATATAAAAACTGAGATTTATAAAATAAGTGTTTACAGAAGTATTTACAGAAGTGTGCCTTTAGAGTTGTAGAAAAGCAAAAGCCAAGACCCCAAATTTCTGTGTCATGCATTCAGATATCACTGATTTTAGTTTGATAACATGTATTCTTGCTGTGTTATGTAAAAAAGTAGCTGATACACTTTCAGGAAAATAATTCATGTGTATAGTATAAAAAACAGACTTTACCTTTTATGCTTTTGATTTTATAATCTAGAAAACATGTGGGTGATAAACTGAAATTTCATGTAGATGCGCCAAGTACTCCTGTTCTACTCTGCCATGATAAGACTGTACTGTTTTTGTTAGCATCCTTCCAGAAGACTTTGCCTCAGAGGAAAATGTGAAGCTGGGTTTAGATGTAGGGTGGGGATATATGGCCTGTGATGGAATAGTGGAAGTTCTTTAGGTAAATCTAAGAGTCTTAAAGCAAGTTAAAAACTGACATGGCAAGGGCAGTAACTCTGTCATCTGCAGTAAGTAGGATGGGCAGTAATGAGCTACAGTAAATTGTAGCAGTGGTAGTATAGGTGGACATAAGGAAATATTCTTCTGATGATTAGCACTAGGAGAAGTTACCTTGCAGACACAGGCTGGGGGTGCTGTAGAATCTCCATCACTGAAAACTTCTAGGGATAAGTTAGGTAAATATCTGTCAGAGATAGTTTAGACATAGTTCATCTTGCCTTAGGGCAGGGAGATAGACTACCTGACCTCTTGAGGTCCCCTTCATCTCTGCCTTCTGTGACTCTTTAATTCACATTAGTCAAAATGTATTAAATACGTTACCAGTGATTTCTCTGCTTTCAAAACATCTATGCTTTTTCTGAATTGCAACTGGTTTACGTTGTTGTTTTTTTGTTGGTTTTTGTTGTTGTTTTGTTGGGTTTTTTTGTTGTTTTTTTTTACAAATATTGAGATGAAAATCAGAGGAAAGCATTCTTTTCTCAAGGAGCAAAAACAAGCTCTCAATCCTATACGGATGCAGTGCTTCTGGCTTCTAAAGCTAGCTTCGGTATATCACAGAAGGGTAAAAATTTTCTGTTCTCTTGATTAACTAGACAATGCATTAAAAGAAAGATTTAAGTGCTATTGTTAACCCTTCTAAATAGAAGTCAGTAATTTGTCCCACCGAGAGCTAGATCAGGCTTCTTTTACTGCCTCTTACAGTGAACTAGGAACACAGACCTGGCTGGTTAGAATGTCTCACTCAGAGGATGTCATTTCTTAGACAAAAGTTTCCCTGACCTTATGGCCTTACCTTCATGGCCCAAGAAATACCTGGCAGAGTAACTCTTATGATATGTATGGTACTGCAAAAATACTGTAATGTATTTGGGTGAGAGTAACTCAAAGAAGTATTAAAAATGAGAAAGAAACTTTTAAAAAATGGTTGCAAGAATGACTTGAGATTTCAGCAGATCACTAAAAACATGATTTTTTTAAATGTTCTCTGTTTATGCGAAGAAAATGGACAGAAAAAGTGTTATCACTGAAAGATAATGTTACACAAACCTTTCAAAGTGAGGAAGTGCTTTTAAATCTCATATTGTAACCCAGACTCAATGCTGTTGATTTTTTTTTTAAATCTGAGAATGCATTGCTCTTGTCACTGATACAGTGATAGAGGAGGAAGTGGAAACGGATAGTTTTACCTAGTATATAATTTTCCATAATTAGATGATGTAGTTGTTGATGGATGACATCTTTTTGTAGTATCAGAAATAGCAAACAAAAAAAAAAAATTAAAAATTAGCAAATAAAAAAAGTGAGAAAAAGATTTTTTCCATCTTCTCAAAATGCTTCCTCACCAGTTTAGTTAACATGATCCATTCTAAATGTTTGTACTGTAGCAGAGCACAAAATGATTACTTTCAGGGTGAAGTAAATTGCTACAGCCATCTAACTACTGCTATTGCAGGAGCACCTGAAAATATGCAGCCACTGTGGAAAGTGCACCTGATCCAACATATACTTTCTACACAGAGCTGGTAAGCTCTATGTTCTGCAGTGACTTAGCTGAAAAGGACCAAATCATTTTGGTGTTTCTAATTCTCTAGCATCAATTAAGAAAGCTTTGGACTGTTCTTTAGTGCATACACCCTCTGTAATTGCATCTACTGTCTGGTGCAGAGTCATTACCGTACTGCTTTTGCACGGTCAGAGGTTTCAGGGCTTTATATGGGCCAAAAACTTCACTCTTCTTAGAAATCACCTACCTATATCCATGGTGTTGGCTTTCTATCTGCACTAGAATTTGGCATCCTTCTGGACTTGCAAAGAGAAGAGGTTGTCTGGCTGACTGGTTAGTCAGATCTCAGCTACTGACTGGCTTTTCACTTTGCAATTACAGAAGGCCATATTGGAAGGTTCTGTACATCACTTAACTTTTGGAGCAATTCTTTTTTCTTTCTTGTGTTTTTGTGCACATGCTTGTGTTTGCTCACTGAAGGAGCGAGATGAGGAGTACCGTATTTGCTCTCCTTTTTGTAGTTCTGGTACATAATGTGATGGCTAACTTAGATTACTGGGTCTCCTTTTGGAGAATTACTCTAGGTGAGTGGAAGTGCATTGTTCTGTGATAAACATTAACTAAAAGCAGATTGAGAAGTCCTTTTTCATAAAGTAGTAATTGAGAATGGATGTTTGATGCAGAAGAAAGCATCATCCCTCTCTTCCTTAGCTCAGTAGCTGTTAGGGCAGAGCAGTTACGTACTGGCCTTAGTCATGGGACGGGGTTAACAGGGCTGTGCACCTGATAGCAGCTGTTTACAGTTGCTGTTGCTAGGATATTCAGGTGTCCTTTCTGTTGCATTGCTAAAGCTGATACTTAACAGGAAGGCAAAAGTACCATCTCTGATAAGTTAGTGCATCACTGAAGAGGCTTGCTTCCTACCTTCTGCTTTACTTCTGTTCCCATTAAGTTGTAATGACCAAAAATGAAGTGTGATTATTCAGGGAACTTAAATAGTTAAGCTGTAGTTTTTCAATAATACTCCTAAATTTTACCTTAAGAATGTAATTGCTTTTGAAAAAAAAAAAAAAGAATTTGTCTAGAGTCTAGATTTAGAGATAAATTCAGATAAAACAGGTTTAACTGTCTTGGCTAATGGGGTCTCCATATACATAATAAGGCTATTTGTCATACCTTTGATAGCCTAACCTTTGTTAAATGCTTAGAAACTATCAACAGCAAAGTCAGAGGCTCTTTTGTAACCAGGATACCTTCTTGCCAGCTCCTGCTTTACCCATTACTAAATTGATAAACAACAAAAAAAAAAAGAGTTAAGAAAAAATTGTTTAAACTCATTATCAGAATTAAATGGTGTTTAGTAACAAAGCCAAAAAAAGGCTAGAAATTGCAGAATAAAAAATACCTTATTTCCTTCCTCATATATTATGGCAAACATTGCCAGAAGGGTAATGCAACCTGTTTTTATAAATAGCGTTTCCACAATATTTTTTCATGTCCTTATTTACGTAGCATAGTTCAAATTCGAGGAAGCCAGTAATATTTTAGCCAGAAGTAGAAGAGCCACTATTTTTACATTCAGGAGAAAAAAACAGAAAAAAAAAAAAAACAACCCACAACCTGTATGCATCACATTATTTTCTTCAAACCTCTCTTTGCTGCGAATTTTGTGCGTAGATAAACATATCTTCTATGTCTTTGTAAGTCGTTTTATGTCTGTTTGTTTTTTAATTTTTGAATTCTCTGATTTTGGCAATAAAGCAATAAAGTTAAGCATTTTATTCTTCTGTTCATTTTTAAAAGCAAGAATTGCAGAATACACTCTGACTTACACTGTGGATAGCACAACAAGCATTGTAATATTATCCAAAGCAAAACAAGCGTTAGGCGCATCCCTGGCTGTGGCTACCAGGTAGTTGGAAACTCCATCCCTATTGTTGGTGGACAGTAGTTTTCTGTCATTCCCAAGAGGATAAAGGAATATCTAAAAGGATACACAAGTGCTTCTTGTTATTCTGAAGCTCTGCAGATTTGCTCCAGCTCTGGCAAAAGAAGGAAGAAAGTATTGCACTGTATAAACAAGGATCGTGTCGTTCTTAAGTGAACGCTTGGAGAGAGAAAACATTTTGTCTGATGTAGATGCTAAAGCCTGTTTTCTGGCCACCTACTCTGTAAACTTAAACACCTAAGACAGAGCAGGTATAACATTGGACACCTGCTCCTTTTGCAGCTAAGTGATAGGAAAATAATCCATTTCCAAAGTGACACTTTACTCTTGTGTTTGAGATACTCTGTTTTGTACAGCAAGGCAGATGTTACACATTAAAAGTCACGTGGAGATGTGTATTGCCAATTGTTAGCAGCTGTGAGTTTCATACTTAGTATTAAAGTACTAAAACTAAAAGCAAATAAATTGAGTTTAATTTTGAAGCTCTCTCCTTTTATTTCTATATGAAGTGTCATCTGAATGGTTTCTGATATTGAATATTTTAAAACTTGGAGTTATTATGAAAATAAAATTATTTTAATTTGATTGTAGGCACCGATAAATCATCTTGGGGTTAGGGTTTGAGTTGACACTGTTCTTCTAAAAGCATTACAGGAGCCTATGGTAAAGAAACTCCAAATACTCAAAAATTCTTTCCCGTGCAAAACTATGGAAGCAAGCTTTCTCGTGTCAATTTAGATGTTCCGTAGTAAAATCTCAGCTTCACTCAGGAGCCTACCTCAAGTCCAGGCACAAAAGCCAGTATGCTCTTGGGGATTTAAGAACTAGTATGTCTCTTTTTAAAGTGAACAGCTGGCTTGATTTTTTTTTTAAGTGAAGATTAGGACTTTCTGTCCTTTGCCTTTGTCCCCTGCCTGTGGACTGGAGAGCATGGCTAGAATGAGTCTGAAAAAAGAACAAGCATCAGAAAAAATGCATTGGAGGAGCAGGAACTGGAGGCTGCGAGACTTTGAGAGGAAAGTCTGTTAAACTTTCATCTGGTTTTAGCTGCCTGAGTGTAGGCAACAGTTTGCTTTAATTCTTTTTTTCTTTAGGTCTGGGGGTTGTTTGTTTCTTTGGTTTTTAATCTTAGCAGCTGTTTTCCAAATAACACATAAACATAAATTATACCTCACAATTCCATTGCGTTGCAAATGAAGGAGTGCTAACACCTGAGTGGATGGATACAGAATAGATCTATAATAGAACAGAATGAATTTTATGCTCTGTTGTGGTATCAGAAAGATTACTAAAAATAAAAACAAATTATGCTAAATGAACGTTTTAAAGTAAGTGGAAATTTTCTGTTGGTTTTGATTCTTGTAGTGTTTGTGTGTATGAAAGATACAAAATAGAAAGTCAGCCCTGTTCTCCAGGGAACTGACATACTCAGAATAAAAATTGAGTAGCTGTTTGTCTGCTATAGAACTTTAATGCTGTGCTGTAATGGTTGCAGCTTTAAGTAACTACATTAAATCATTGAACTTAAACATGTAAGTGAGCCTGACATAATTATCTTCATCTCTAAGAGATTTACCTTTCACAGAATATCTGAATGCAGAACTAGTTAACGTGAACCAATCACAACTGCTTTTAAGGGCTGCTTTATTCAAAAAGGGTTGTTTTTTTCCTTCTGTGAGACACTCCTACACTGAAAGCTGCATCTGTTTCTATCTATTTTTAATACAGCTATTAGAGAGTATGTGTTACTAAACTATTTCTTCTTTCCAACAGTAATATGAACTGTGGTTATGCAAGGCTGCTTCAGTCCATTCAGAGTGTCATTTGCCAGGAGGGATTTGATGGCTCTCATCCCCAGGTACTGAGCACATTTGTACTCTGCTATCATCCTGAACTGAGATTTTCTGAGTTTTTAAGGGTGGCAAAAGAATGTCCTGGAAAAATTAACAAGGAAGAAGCTGTTTGAAGCTGTTTCTAAACATTGTGGAAGTAAACAAGAAAAGTAACTGGAGATTGTGCCTCATAATTTAATGTGCAGTTGGAGCTTTTTCCTTTTTTTAGCAGATACGCAGAACATTTGAAAAAGAACCATTAAGTCAGGATTACTAAAAAGCACACTCTGTGCAATTAGCTAATAAATGGTTTGCCAAATACAGTGAAATTAAATAAAATGTGCTTTTCACCTACGGAGATCTTTTTTCGAACCATTGTATTAGCAGTAATGTGCTCAAGCTTCTTGAGTCTGAACATTTAGACTTGCAGATTCTTTCAGTGCTGTGAGTGGAGTGAATTTTTTAATGGGTTAAATGGTGTGTAATTTTAGTTCAATTTAAGTATCAAAACATCTTACTAGACTTGTGAAGATCACTCCACATAAATCATCACAGACTTGAAAAGGTCACTTTAGTTTTCATAACCCATACCTTGGGTAATCAGAAATATTCCAAGTCCATCAAGATAGAATTGAATACCTTATTTCTAGTTTGAACAACACCCTCTCCCCTGTTTTTAGGCATATCAAATAATATGCCACTCCTTTCAAGATGATGTAAATGAACTAAGTGATGTTGAGGCTTTATTGATAATTATATTCCTTGTACAACAGGAATATTACTGGAACACAAGTTGATTAGTACAGATAATGTCAAAACAATACAAGACTGTGTGCCACTACAAGTTTAATATCTGAGAAGTGCTTTTTGTGTAGAAAATAACATTGGAGTGGATGTATTCCTGTCTAAGAGTATTTATAGAAGCATTATCCACATAGAATGCTTGCATTTAAATTTGTACCATTAGCTATTTGTGCTGTGTCCCAGCCTGTCCCCTCTTCTGCCACTCCCTGTGGCTGACATCTCCACTGGGACTGGAGAGCTCATGGACTGCAAAAAGCAGCAAGGGACCTCCTCCTGAAGGGATGGGGCTGGTGCTTCCTAGCTGTCTCACCAGCCAAGTCTGACAGGAAGGCAGTGCCTCTGCACATTCCTGAAGTTTGGGGTTTTTTTTTAAGTTTTAAACAAAATAAAGATCTGTGAGAGACGATATTTTTTTTCTTTCTACAGACAAGGAAATGTTAAATATTGTGGGTAGTGGTATTCTGTACTTCTGGTTCATTTTTTCAGAATCTTATTAGAGCCAGTAAAGACCGAAGAGCAAATAAAAACCAGGCAAATTTAAAAGTGTATGCAAATGTGTAAGTCTCTAAGGTGAAGCTTTAAAGTTTGAAAAAGGATTCTTTCTCAAACCATTTTACCTAACTAGATGGCTGTTACCTCTTGTACACTCTTTTCTCTGCCAAAGAAGACAATGTGTATGAATTATTGAGTGCAACCTATTACTGCTTGATTATTTTTCTAAAAAAGTTTCCCCCTTTCCACATGCACTGTGTTTCTCTAAATGCTCACATTTCGTGCATTTGTATAGTATATAACTCACACGTCTCCAAGTCCATCCAGAGTTTGATGTTGTTTTGGCCCAGAACACATCTTGGAATATTTTATGTTCCAAATCCATGCAAAATTTATCTGTTGCTCCATAATCCCTTCTTTAACTTGAGTCTTGAGAAGTAGCTAGAAGTAAGAACAGTAGAATAAGAACCAGCCTGTGTCTTTCTGTGACGGACCTGTGTTCTTTCCTCTGTGTTATAAAAGCACAAGCATTGAAGAAGTGTGTTAATCTACGTTCTTCCACCCAAAACGATGCTCTCTCTTTTGGGTGGGTCCTGTTGGAAGTTTGGGGAAAACTACAAGGGTCTAAATCTATTAGTGAGGAACTGAAAGAGATTTACTACTGACTTTAATAGATCCAATAATCACTGCATGTGAGAGACAGAAGACAACACCTCTAGTGTTAAGTGCTTTTCATATTGCACAGCATAAACTTCCCAAAATCTTTGGGGTCTGAAGGCCTAGAAGGATGTTGCTTTTTGGGTCTGAGTCCAAAGGAAATGTTTGACCTGACTGGTAAAACATTCAGATATTTCTTGCTACTACCCAGGGCTGACCGGGTCCTTTTCCCAAGTGCTCAATCAGGTGTTCAGGCCATGACTCAACACTTCCCACCTACTGTTTGCTGACATAAGTTAAGATCTCCTGTCTGTCCTGTATGATCCTTTGAGCCTTAGGACAGTAACTCTTAGCGGCACTAAGCTACAGGAGGGTTGAAGTTTACCAATGCAGTGACTTCTCAGTTCACACTGTCTTGAACATCTTTACTGAGAACTATGTAGAAATTCAGGGTGTGAATCACCTGTAATCCAGAAATCGGAGCATCAGTTTTTATTGTATTCTTTTAATTTGATTCTTACAATCTCTCTGCAGGTTTTTTTTTACTGCTAGTCACTAATGTGAGTCCTTTTTACATTTGGCATGGTTATGCATGCTCATTCATCTCAGAATTATTTTCTTTTTATAATACTTGGTAGCAGAACTTTCACAGGCAACTTTTTTTCATTAACACTTCTTTGGTATACTTTGGAGCTCAAGTTTTTGTGTAAGAAAGGAGAGAAATGAGAGGAAAAACAGTAATGTTTTAGGATTCTCTTTCAGAATATACTGTATGTAACCAGCTGGTTAGCTTTAGAAATTGCACATTAGTAGTTTTGCATTTTTCCACGCTGACCTGTTATTCTTGTATTTAATTATCTAATGTAGTGTGTTATCCAACTAGTAAAAAAAAAACCAAAAACATTCCAACTGTAATTTTCACCAAGATCACCTGAGATTAACTCGTGATTACCTGAACTACTGAATTATTATGGGTATTCATTCTATAAATTGTAGTAGTTTCTAAAATTGTATACAATGTGGTATTTTTCTCCTAATGGTTAAAAAAATAACAAGTGTTGTGTTCTTCTTTCAATAGAAAAAACAAAAGAATATTTTACGGATAGGAATTCAGAGTCTTGGTTCCCTGCTGTGGGACGATGACATTTGTAGCACCAATACTCCTGAAGATATTCATAGCATTACAAAATTTCTGTACATTCTACGTGGCTTCCTCCGAAAATCTTTATCGGCTTGTATCATCACAGTGCCCTCTCACCTTATTGAGGTAAGCCATCTATCTCTGCTAAATGTTGTAGTTGATGCTACATCGGTTAGCAAAAATTAGAAGTTCATGGGGAAAAAATAAACACAATTCTAAAAATTGAGGAAGCTCTTTTGATTCAAAGGGCAAAGTTAAACAACGGTGGTTTTCCTACATTTCTGTGGGACAGTCATGCTGCAAAATCAACGAGCACCTTAGCATAAAACAGTCCTAAATAGTTATTCCTTCTATCAGTCATAGTCAGAAATTTCGAGCAGTATCAAGCAGAGAAAACTCTGCTAGGAAACTTTATTTCTAACACATTTTTATACCACCTCAGAACACAGTTTAGAGTTTCAATACAAGGCATTTTAATCCACTGCCTTCATCTGTCATACACATCAGGATGATGTATGACTTTGTTTTTAAAGCCAGGAATTGAAAGATACAGGTTTACTCTTTAATATTCTGGTTTGTTGGGAGCAGAAACAAACCAGGTATTATTCATTACTGATTATAATAAAATAATATGGAATAAAACCTCATATTATAAATGGTTCCCTTCATCATAGAAATGAAATTTTCATTGTTGAATTAAAATATTGTATTATGTAAGTAAGTACATCATTCTCACATACATACTGCATTTTTAAAAAGTGTTTGAGTACCTGCTGATGTTATTTAGGTGAATACCTGAACCACATTTTGTCCTGCACAACTCCATCCCTTTACTTACATTTTTTAATATTAGATGACAGTATGTCTTTAAATAGGGTGATAGTAAAACTTACTGCAATAACTGGAATTTGTGGATCTAAAACTAACTTCCTTCTTTTGAAACACTGGGATTTCCTGTCTGTCACTGAGACATAGAACCTATGTTATTATACTTTTTACATATTTTAATATATCAGTGAGAGAGATCATATTCTACAGAAGTCCAGAAATGTCTCTGGAGCAAGTTTTTCTAAGAAACAAATTGAAGGATATAATCTTTTGTTTTTCTGTCGACTTATCTGGGGAGTTGTTTTTGTTTTCCTTTTGGTCAATTCTCTATAAATCCATTCCCCCAGAGTTCCTATGAAATTATGTCTCATTTTGTAAATAACTTCTGATTTTGAATTTTAACAGGATTACTTTACAGTAAGTGACAGAATATTCTGAAGGGGGAAAAAATGAAATGTGGTTTCCCAAATCTTCACAGCCTTAAACAAATTCAAGCTTTACTTTTTGTTGTTGTTGTTTTTAAAACTGTTAAACTTCATGTATCCTTCTTTAAATACTAAACTGTGGAGAAAACTGTCATTAGGAGGAGCAAAGCTGCTCTGAGGGTTCCTTATACCCCACATTACTCAGTTCCCAGAGCCCTGCTGTGTAGTTGTTCCACTCTCCAAGAAGCCTGTTAAAGAGCCCCTGAGAGCATGTGTACAGCCCTCCATGTTAATAGTTAATTGGTGAGGATGGCAAGATGAGAGGACAGCCGAACATGTGGTCTCTCAGGCTCAAGCCGTAGACAGACCTTTAGTTATAATAACAGCAGCTGCTCACATTCTCACAACCCAGCTACTCACCATTTTGTTGCTGAGGTTTCTTACTGGATGAAAAAAGTAAAGAAAATATCTTTTCAAGAGGACAAGAGAGAGCATTTGTTTGGTGTTTTGATGGTTTTTTGTTTTTTCCTAGTGTGTTTCTGTATATGTATTTAATTTAATCAGAATAAGTTGTAGCATATGCTTTCTCTGTTAAATCTTAAAGCCAGCTGAAGGCGTAGGAAATGCATACTGTTATCCTGAAGATGTAGTAAATTCCACATTTATTCCCTGAACAATTATCTGTATCTGCTGTATTATCTTTTGCTTCCTGACTATATTAATTAAGGGAGTCTGCAAGTAAAATCTTCACATAATAAGAAAATACAAGATTTCAAAATGTGAAGTGTTACCAAGTTATCATGTTTGCATAATATTTACAGAGAAATAGTTGCTTTTGAAAAAATAGTTTTCATTCATATCTCAGGCCATGCCTTGTCCCTGACAGCCAGTTACAGTTACTCTGGTGAAGAAGAAATAAAACTCACACTTGACACTACTGAATTTCAACAGGGACGATGCTATTCCAATCCAGCCCAGATAGTCTGTATTGCTGTGTGCATTTAATAAAGTACTTATCTGTGTAGTTAGTGATTCGCTTCCTTTGTATATTTTGCCAAGTACTTGTCATGTTGCTGTGTGACAGGGAGTTTGCAAATTAAATCTGTGTAGCTTTTTTCTTTCAAAAAGTTTCATTTTGCCTGTACATTTCAGAAATTATATCTTTGTTCTTGGATGATAAGACAGTGAGATGAAGCTCCCTATATACCTCGTGTTCTCATTGTTTTGTATATTCTCCCATGCTGCTTTCTTAATATGTTTTTAAGCAGTCTCCTTTTTTTCAGCCATAACTCACAGTCGTGGAGTACAATAATGCTCTTATTGTTTGTTCACTTTTTCCTACATGCTTATATATGCTTTGTCTCTTCAGTGTCTGCTGAACGTTAAACAGTGATTTTGTTTGTGATGCTTTTCCCTCTGTGCTACACATCTACCAGTATGGATCTAATCCACCTAGTTCACTGCTTTGCATTTAGTAAGTTTGAATTGCATTTGTCAGAATATGATGCTCATTCCCCCAGTTTGATGGAACACTGAATGTCTTCGCAGCCTTCTGTAAAGATGTATTTTGGGAAAAGACACAAATTTACAAAGAATCTGGTTGTGTACAGAGTTTTTTCAGAGTAAGTTAATGAAATTGTAGTCCCCTAAAGAGCACAAATTCTCTGTTTTATTGATGAAAGTGCAGTACATAAAGAAAAACAAATATTCTATTATTTTCTCTATCACAAAACCAGAAATACATTGTTCTGGAAGCAAATTTCAAGAAAATGACTTTAAAAACTTAACCGATTAGAAATTTTATTCAGATGATAACTGACAAGTTTTTCTTGATTGATATTTTCTCCTGATTGAACATACTCTTATTTTACCCTGTCTGTCAGGTAATAAATATTGAGATATTTATGAATGTGATTAAAACAGTTGATGGAAGGTTATTTGTCAAGGTTTTCTACTGCTTCTTGAAAATGAATTGTGCCTCTGAAATAAGATGGTGCATTTGAATAGGGTAAATTAATTACATTTTTAAATCTAGCAAAAATGATCAGGGTGGGCAAATTGTACAGGGATTTAATTTGTTGTTGTACTTTCCAAAATAAGAAATATTATCAAAACTAGAATGGACTCCTGCTTTCTGTATTTTGACAATCTGCATTTTTAGTACATAGTGTTAAAAAAATTATTCTACAGAATGTGATTTTAACGTCACTGTTTTATGTTCACAAAAAAGTTGAAATGTAAAATACTTTCATAATTCCATTCTCCTTATTTCCAACTCTGTATCACTTAAGTAAACAGTCAAGTTCATGAATATGTATTTTTTAAGTAGATTATTGTTTCCATTTGAAGACGTGTAACGCTTTCATTGAAGCCACCCTTTATTTTGAACGTGAAGCTGTATTACTGGTAAGGACTAACCACCATATTAGTCAGTGTGTACCAAGGGAAATTAATTGACTAATGAAAAGTCAGTATGGATAAGTCGCAGAAGTTACAGAACCTGTCCTCTGAGTCTGAAGTCCTGCTTAGTATTTTCGTTATTTCATCCAGCATGTTAAAAAATTGATTTCCTGCAATATTAATGTTTTGATGCTTTGAATTAACCGGGGTGCATAAATCACTGTATGTTTCAGTGTAGAAAAATTCAGAAGCAAACCTTTTTGCATTCATAGCCTTTTGAGTTCACAGTGAGAGCTTTAGCAGCTAAACTTGAAGTCAAGCAGTCGTGCTTTAGAATCCATTCAAATACAGAATTGTGAATTTCTCGGTTTGAAATCTGTATTCCTATGGCAGGAGCCAAGACTGCATTCCCTAGAACTCTACCTTCTGTGAGTTCACAAGTGTAAAATGCTCAATAACCTTCAGGTACATTTGTGAATGTAAATATTAAGCAGCAACTGTATTAAGATTAAATGTCACGTATTTTTCTATATCATTAGTTGAATAGGCTTTCAAAATCCTCTTCTGAATAGAAACTATGGAGATGAAATGGTCTTTATATTTTACTATACTGTTGTTTGTTTTTTTTCCTTTTAGCTGTGGCATACTCAGTTGTGTGAAAGAAGTACAATTTAACTTCCATACAAAGAAATGTTGAGAGTCATGAGTTTATGGCAGTTATTCTTGTGTTTCTCATATAGTTTTCAGATGGGAATATTCTGTTTTGGATATCCTGGGCATTCATAGAAGCATCTTAAAATTATAATCCAGTAGCAAGTCCAAAGACACCTTAAATATATATTAAAATATAAATTGTGTAAGAGTAAAACATTTTGCTTCTAATTTCTATTATTGTTCATAGCATTTACTTATCAATTCACAGAGATATTTTCTTTTCATAAAATAAGTTTATGGCTGCCAAGAGGCTATATCTTGGCTCTGCCACTTCTGATTTGGTAACAAATACTCATTTCAAGCACAAACACATTGTTCATCTGAAACATGTTTTTGCACCCATATTAGCTGTCTTTTACCTAGCTATATTATGTTGATGACTAGTCACTTTTTGGGTTAAAATGTATAACTAAAAAAGCCTTCTCATTTTAATACGTTACAATTTAGAACACTATAAGCACGTTCTTATCACCGTAAGCATCAGCACATATTTAATCACAAAATTACGCTTCCATCATGATTATGTTAAACTTTAAAATGTGATGAGTATATGCAACTTGAGAATATCTTTTATTTATGTAATCTGAAAATACAGACATTGAAACTTCAAGAAAAATGAGGTGCTGTTTAATACCAAATCTTTCAAATGCAGTGTTAGATCTAAACAGTTAAATATCCCATCACAGTATGAAGATAGTCATCTGTTCAAGCATATGGAATCTTTTGGCTTCTGGACTAAGTAGTTAATATAATGCCCAGTGTCCAGACATGGACACAACTGTTATGGAAGCAGAAGGGAAGAGGCTCATGTATTGAGCCCATTTGGACAGTGATAAGTAAAGATTAGAAGACAGCCTTTAACACAAGACAAAGTAGTCATCTGCTTTAAGCAAGTAACTCTGTTGGAAAATGAAGATAGATAGTACTGTTTTGGAGCAACACTAGGTTTTTCAGATAAGTAGAACTAGAAGTTCTTGAAAAAAAGCCCCTGTGCATGTTGTATTAACTAGGGTTTTTATCTGGTGCATTTCAGTACAAAGAATAATGATTCAGTGTTAGTTTTATAGTTAAAATATTGCTTAAGTATTTTCTATCCTAAGTGTTTTTCAGATCACTTAATATAGTATTTCTGTGCAGCATTTGCTCAGTAATGCTTTTATATGAACTTTTGGTGTTGTGCAAAAACCCAGAAATTTCAGAATCTAATTTTACATCTTTTTATTTAGACCTGCTCTATTAATTACAATGTAATCATAATAAAAAGGAATACTGCATCTTTAATGATGTTTTTGTGCCTGTGTAGTTAAGCTTTAATGGCGGGGGAAAAAAGAAAAAAAAAAAGATTAAATTAGCCTTGTAACCTCTTTCTCTTCCAGACTGATGATGGAAAATAAAAGCTCTTAGCCACAGAATGTAACACTTAGAATTAATATTTAATTAGACCAGCAAATTGTACACTGTGGCTGAAAGCTTCCAAAGAGTTGTTAGTGCCACAATTGACCTACAAGTTTAATAATAACTCACTTCTAGGAGCAAGTGCCAGTTCAGCATAGTGGAGCCACTGTAAGAAAGTCCTGTGAGATTAAAATCAGCAAACCAAATGGCAGGCGAGGATTCCTGGGATGGAGCCTTCTGGAAGGCTGGGAGCTGGAGTAGCTTTTCAGCCAGGTTTCAGATGAGAACAGTGGGCAAAAAAAGCTGATCCCTCCTGTTCTGGGAGCTTCTGGTTGTAGGCCAAAATCCTAGAACAGATTTTTTCTAAATGTTCTTACTGCAGCTATTAATTCATTTCACAAATCAAATAATGAATGACTTATCCTCGTGTTGTAATTAAGCTTTAATGCAAAAAATAATCCCCAAATTCCTTGGTCGTGAATTTGACTCATGGAAGAAGAACGCTTTTGGTATGATGTGTGATTTTGTATGTTTGTGTTGCATAACCTTTCATTTTTTGTCTTATTTGATTTCTACATAAAAAAGGTTCTTGTTATCTCATCTGATCTGATGAGCAGTTTATCATAGTATTATGAAGTATATAAATTAAATACAAAATTTGCACACACTGTAAAATATAATATTTTGAAAATTGATTAGTTTAACATTACCTCTCATTCTGTGAACAATTACAATGTAAATCCAATAACTCTGCCATTAGACACCCACCTGAGCCTTAATCCTGTGACAAATTATTCTACTGAAATAGGGCACCATAAGTTCAAAATTGTGCAAACACAGAGCAACAGACTGAGGAAGGAACATTCTGCATTATTTATTGGCTAGATCCTAAATAATTAAAGAAATGCCTACTCATTAGTTAAAAATTAAAGCAGGTGAGGGCCTTGCCAGCAGAGGGAGCAATCATGTCTTTCCTTAGGTTCCCATCATTTCCAGCCTACCCATCATTTCCACCCTACCTCTTCTTATTGCCCAGCCAGTATCCCATCTGGACATAGCTTTGCCAGAATGCTCCTGATGACAGCTTATAATTTCATACTGAATAAGGGATTATTTTTTTAAATGATTTTATTTTTGAGAACGTTGCACTTGATTAAAAATGTCAGATAGATGTTCCTGTTGATGTTTGTGTGCTGTTAATTGAAATAATAGTGGAGGACTCTTTTGGTCACCTGTATGTAAAAGGCAATTGACTGTTTAAGGAGTTTAAGTTGCAGCAGTAGTTAGCCTGAATTGGAAAGCAAACTGCAGTGCATTTTTTCAGGCAAAAAGACAACAGAAGGCACTCTTAAACCTTTTTTATTTTTAATCATGAATAATTCCCAGTATAATCTTAGGATTTTAGCTAAGCCAGTTAGTCTCAAATACGTTAATTTCACCGACTTTGTTATGGCTCTCAGGATTTGATAACGTGATTCCCATTCTTTCTATCTACTTTTACATCTGTATCTCCTACACCATGACCAACTAGTAGCATTAAATATTTTAAGTAGTTACTATTATTTAAAAAATCTGTTTGAATGGTCGTTTAATCTCCGAGGTATTAAAGACAAAAATTAACACAGTTTTTCATTCACGTGCTTTTATACTAACGAGACAAACATTATCATAGAATCGTTTGAGTTGGAGGGACCTTTAAAAGTCATCTAGTCCAACTCCCCTGCAATGAACAGGAGCACTTACAGCTCAATCAGGTGCTCAGAGCCCTGTCCAGCCTCACCTAGAATGCCTCCAAGGATGGGACTTCCACCACCTCTCTGGACGACTTGTTCCAGTGCCTCACCACCCTTATTGTAAAAAACTTCTTCTTTACATCCAGCCTAAGTCTCCCGTTTTAGTTTGAAACCATTTCCTTGTCCTGTCACAACAGACACTGCTAAAGAGGACCAGGTAGTGTTCTGGGGAGTTGCTGGGCTACTTTCAGCCCAAATCATGTACTGATTTCTGTCCAATTCCTCATCCTTTGCTGGAGAAAAAAAGCAGGAGGACCCAGTCAAGCTTATTTCCTTTTGAAACTATGCTAAAATCAAAGCAAGAGCCTTGCTTGCCAGAGCAGTTCCTAGTCACTTGCAGTCTGTACTTTCAATTCATGAGTGCTGTTAGAAAAGAAAAGAGATTCAGTTCAGAAAGTGTCACCCTGTGGCAATCCATACATCTGTCACCTTTTGCTGCTAGATTTTCAGCACCCAGAGCTTTCAGGACTTTGGACTCCCATGCCATTGTATTTTCATGGCACCCCAAAGCCAGTCACTGCCTTCTAAACCAAGCCTCAAATTAATGGAAGTAGGCAGGGCTTCAGCAAAAGATAGAGTTCGCTTCCCAGCGAACAGTTGACTGGCTCTTGACTCTGGACAACTCATGACATCTTTGTGCTTGGTACATTACTTGTAAATGAGGATTTGTTGATTTTTTGTAAAGCCCTTGGAGATCAACAGATGGAAATTTTTATTTAAACTATGCAGTCTTTGTTCTCACTTTTGTGGATCTCAACAGCAACTGTTACTGATTTGCTCATTTCATTTATATCAAGTCATCGCTCGCTTGGCTGCAGGCCCTTGACAACGCTGTAAAGAACCTCTCAGGTCTTCAATGGCAAAACAGACATACATTTTATTCTAAGTACCAATTGCTTTCTGGCACTTAATTATTTTTTAACTAAAATAATAGACAAGTCCAGGTCATCTATCCTCAGTAAAAATCCAAAGATATTCTTATAGTGTGTGATATTTAGCTTCTATTTCATGACTGATCATTTTTCTTGAATATTTAAATCCAGGATGTTCAAATGGGATACCTTGTCATCCACCTGCATCTGATATAATTGATAATAGTCATTGCAGAGTTCCCATAAGAGTGATGGTGTTTCAGGTGTATGAGAAGGTAACCATGGCTCAAATTAAATTTTGAGTTTTCAGTGTAAAAAAAATGCTAGTTCTAACTTGTTTCACAGTTGGAAGACTCTGAGCTTTTGCGAACTACCAGTGCAAACATTAAAAAAAACCAAAACCTGGAATTAATACATCATGTAACATATTGACCAACAGATGCTTTGTCACTTCCTTCCCATTTTTGTATGTTGCATCTAATTACCTGCTTGTATCTTTGCTACATTTCCTTTCTTTGCTACTGCAACTTGTATAGAAGTCTTCAAAGATACTATTCATTGCATGAAAAGTTCTAATTTAATGTAGTACATATCAACGAACTGACCAAAATCAATGCTTCTATGATTTCATCCATATGAACACATATTTATGCGTGTTCTGTTTCAGTCAGTAAAATTCTTCAAAGGTAGAAGAAGATGCAGAATATTTAAATGTGGACATATCCTCTGTGAAGGTGTTGGAAGTCTGTAGAAAATCCTTTAGATATATTTCCAGCAAAGTGAGCTTGTCTTCCATCAAAGACATCACACTTCGATTTGGTTTTCACGTGATAACGATACAGTTTTCTAAGTACCAAAATTTCTTAATGTAACTACTGTTGTTCATCTTGTATTCAGTGGTCTGAGTAAGCATCAATTTTATGTAAAACCTAAATTCAAAGTTCAGCTGGTGTGTGAAAGCACAGAAAAAAAGTGCTGATGACTTGGAATTAGAGTAAGTACACAAATTTTGACTTACAGATTTCATTAACTGCCAATATAACAGTTGTGGCAGGGCATTTATTAATCATTTATTTTCAGGATTGGTGAATAATGAAAAAGCACACAAAATGTATCTCTGTAAAACTAGTGCAGTGGCACAATACCTCACTTTATTATTATTTTTTTTACCAAGATAAAAGGTATGGATAATTCTGTGATTTTAGCAGTAGTAATTATGAACAAATGGTTAAATATTTAAGCCGTACCTCTTAATGTTAATAATTTATCTTTTCAATTCCAAATCCTGTGGAGATTAAGTAGTAATGACAAGTGGTAAATATTTGTGTGTCGTGAAGCCATTACCACTTTATTGTATGGTAATGTCTCAGAAAATATGAAGAATGATTACACCTATTGAATATCCAGCCAGTATTTCATTGCAGTCCAATGTGGTTGCGTATATTATAGCACTAAGCTACTTCAGTGTCATGAGTGAGTGCAGCAGAGACAAAAAGGGGGCAGCCAGTTCTTGGGTCTGTTTTGAAAACCTGAATGCCAAAATTTGCTTTATGTTCACAAGGATGAAATCACTGTACATTAACTTGCTCACTCGACCTTTATTTTCGAGACCTTTCAAACAAAGCATCAAGATTACTGGACTCTCAATTTTAGGATTCATTGTATTAACTTATAAACAAATGTTTTTAAATAAAAACAGTGAATACATTAATTAATCAAAATTAGTTAAGGGTACAGAAATCAAATGTAGCCTTCACTATGAAAACATAGGCAAAAATATCTCTTTGAAAACAGTCTTCATGCACCTCATTTTCAGATTGATGTTTAAATCAATCTTATAAGTCTGTTAACATATTGATGAGTATACAAATGCTGATATACGAAATCCATGTGACTGGGGAGTTTTAACAGGTGCTAGTTGGATTTCAGTGTAGATCTGAAACGTTTTTATTTTCCTTTTAAATTTGGAGATTTTTTTGTATTTTCCACGTAGGAAAGTTAAACCTGTTCTGGGAAAATTTTCAACTATTTGAATTTGTTTACTGAGAATTTAAATGCTCCTTTTACATAAATTTTATGAAGTTTTTAATTTCTTTGCAATCTAACAAAATAAAAACAGGAGTACATATCTCTGTGTTTTAGACAGTTTTTGCCAGGAAGTGAGAGGAGAAGTAGGAATTAGAGCAAAGCAGAAAAAGCAACCTTTTTTTTTTTTTTTTAGAGTGGAATTCAGATGAACCAAAGTTGATTTGATAAATAATAGTTATGATAAAATTGTCCTTCATTAAGAACTCAATCCAGTAAAAATATGTAGTTTTAATTTCAGTGTGTAAGTTTGAGTATTCAATCTCTCTGTCTGTTTGCATTGGTAGAACACCATGCTTTGTCCTCAGATGTGGAAGATGGTACACTGCTTTATTTGCAAATAAGTGTTTCTAAACATGCACAGATAATTGCTCAAAGCTCTGTAGATTCTGCAAATAAATTAGTAGGACAAAACAATCTTTTTCCATAATTGCCTTTCCCTAAAAGCTGGTTAAACATGTATGTACAGTTGCCATTTACATATCTAAGTAGCTAAATGGATTTTCTTCCAACAGTGTTTTGAAAGTGCACTTCATTTGAGCTCAAATATTACAAGTCTGAGCTAAAAAGAAAATTCCTGTCTAAAACAGTGAACGCTAAGTAAGATATAGAATGAATGCCCAGCCCAGTCTGCACATCAGGGTTGCTACCATATTGTTAGAATAATTATATTTTGGCTGAACTAACTAATTTAGAAAACCTGCAGTGCATCTTGCAAGACCGCAAACTTTCCAGGACTGAGTCGGTTGGTTTTCTTTAATTTATTTATTTCTCAATGTAATTTACAACAATACCTCTTCTAGTTGCCAACAAACTCTTTCCTTGAATCCCCCCCATTCCTGGCTTCCCTCCTAACCATGTCCTGGCTCATCTCCAGAGCTGCCAAGTTTCTGCCAGAAGCAGGAGGTAGATTTGTATGGGGCTGGAGGAAGATCTGGAGCTCTGTTAAATTTTCAAGCCCAGATGGGGCAACATGATTTGTGTGTTTATGTCAGTATGCCATACATCACAACTATCTGTGTGCTGACGTCAGCTTTGATTGGGCATTAATGTGCTGAACACTGCAAACTAGAAAATACACGATAGATACAGATCTATGACAACAATGCCACATAAGCAAATGTCTATTTGTTGTGGCAATTCATTGTGGAAAATATTTCCCAAGATACACTGCATTAAGCCCAGAGAATATTTTGACACACTTTAAAAATAACAACAAAATCAACATAGGCGAACGGATTACAATTAAAGAAAGCAAACTATTCAGAAGAAGAGCTGAAACCAACAAGCTGAAGTATGTATATCGCTAGGTAAATATTGAATTGCTTTAATATTTCCAATCTAGGACTAAATAGGAAAGATGCTATTCTTAGGATTTACAGCACTTGTAATGATGAGGATGCCTAGCTGATGGTTGAGCATCTTTCTACCTACAGTTTTTGTAACCCTTGTTGGTTAAAACCAGCAAGCAAAAAGACTAATTAACAGCAAATTTTGTTACAAACGGTCTAATTTTTTTTTTTCCTATACTAAGAATTCAGGTTAGCTTCCAGAAATCACCAGTATTTCCCTGTTAACCTATATTACAGTGTAATGTTTCTTACTTACACAAATAACACCCAGCAACCTGCTGAAGAATTGACAAAATAAGGTAATTTCAAGTTTGTGGATTTACAGAGGTCACTGGCTACTTCAGATTTATGTTGTCCTTAAGTGACTGACCCTATAAAACAATGTGACTAAGAGTTTCCATTAGAACACGATATGCTGTCTCTCCCTTCCTAGAAGAGGAACTAATTTGCAAGTCATCTTTAATATTTCAGCGGTGGATATAATTAGGGCATGCAATAATGAAGTGTAAGGCTTGATCTGGAAGCAACATTCTTTTACCTCAGTTCACTTGCATCATTGCTCAGAAAAGGAATTCTGTAGTATTATATTATTTTATCTTTACATGTTGTTAGACTCTGCAGGTAAAACTGAAGTCCTCTGATTCCATGGGGATAGACCGTTTTGGCCTGAGCACAAGTAGCAGCTTTGTAAAGAGACCAGTCCAGAGGATTTAATGCCATCTGGCCCATAAGGTGGGGAAGGGAGGGGGTATGGAGGTACCAGGGGACTGGCGGCTTTGGGCCTTGTACCCTGAGCAGATTGGTCTGTGCAGGGCAGGCCATGGTTACAGCATTCACCTCTTTGGCAGGAGTAGGAAATGGTCACCTTCTGCATCTGCCTCATAGGCTTCTCTGTGGCTCTGTTGTTGAAAGCAATTGATGCAGTGCTCACTATTTTAATAAGCAAGCATGTCGGCATAATGCACATATTGCAAAGACATATCTAGCATCTCCCCTTTCTCTACGGTAGCAATTGCTGTGCAATTTTTTATTTAAAATTGAAAAAAATGTTTAAATGCACGTTTTGCACTAAGTGTCAGTCACGTAGTTTGCCAACAGAAGCTCAGAATGTACAAAAGTATTTAAGTAAGATTAATAAAAAATACAAAATTCTAATGTGGAGCTACAGAGCTGGTTCTTTCCAGTTGGCATGGGTGTGTTGTGAGGCGATTACACTTGATACCCCCGTTGCTGTGATGGGCACAGCAACAACAGCCATCGAGAAGAAGACTGTGCCAGCTGTCCTGGCAGTTTTGAGATTACTGTTTCTTTACTTGAAGGACTGTTCTGTTTTTTAGCAGTTTTGTCCCTTTTTTCCTTTTCTTTATTAAATTGTGACTTCACCGAAGCCCTCATAAATCTCAAATATGTTGAGAAAGGGTAATGCAACTTGATGCTTCGCTGCCACATAGCTTGTAAATATCTGCAATGTTAACTAACACTTATCTTAGAAAGATTGTGAAAATATGAATTTAGTGCTGTTGGCTCTATAATATTTTCTTCGAGCCAAATATATTTCTCTTTAGGCACAAATTTCCATCTATTTTAAGCGAATAAAACAGCCTGCCATCTAATTTCTAGGTATCGATGACCTACTTTTTCCTACTGTTTGTCATTGAGAAGACCAAAGCTTACTCCATGAACATTAATTACTTTTTTCATCACATACGATGTGTATTTTGTTTCCATGTCTTACAGAATAAAGCAATTATGGAACGTGTAACAAACTTGTCAGATATGGTAGTTGGTCTTGAATCATTTATTGGCTCTGAGAGAGAAACCAATCCATTATACAAGGATTACCACGGTAAGTTCCATCTTTAGCAATGCGAAAAGTCTGCCCTGAGTGTTTCTAGGGCACTTAGCGGTTTTACCCTCCAATTGGGTATCTGCTCTAAAGCAGAATTTGATTTCATTTTAGAATATGCCTCTTAAATGTTCCTCCTTGCTAACCAGTCTTGAGTTAGGAAAATTTTCCGTAAAGTGCATTAAGGCTGCAAAGGAAACATGGCAACTCCTTGCATGTTGTCAAGCCGTATTACTGAGGCATGGCTCAATCAGATGTACATCTCAACAGGCAGGCTTTGGGGAATTCACATGCAGAGGAGGCTTGGCAATCATCTGACCAGTGAGCTGAACTTGTCATGAAATCAATACTTCTGATCTGACGAGTTTTAAGTAGAGAACATGGAAAAACATATATTATATTAAAGGGAATAATCTGCTGAACAATGTGATTATATATAAAGTTTCTCTAAAAATAATGTGCTGTTTTGCAGCTTTCAGTTAGAGCAGCTATGCACTTACAGAAATGAATGTGGATGTATGTGGCATGTAAAATGTGAAACTAATCTTAGCAAAAAAGCATGTAGCCTTTCAAGTGATTTATCTTCAAAATGTGTAATGGCGTTTAATCCTGTATTTTTTTTTTTTCCCAAAGATTCTGTAAGCTGTTTCAGCAGAACTATTTAAATTTTAGAAGATTAGATTAGAAGTTATGCATAGCCCAAGCAGTGAATAACAAACAGTTACAGCTAATCCAGAGCAGCGCTCGGAGCGTGCATAAATTACAGCTATTATTATTGTGATACTACTGTAGTTCCATGGAAACCTTCTGCTGAAAGTAAACTGCTTACCAAAACTGGCTGTAAACATGTGAGAGCGTGGCAGTGCACAGCAGAATGTAGAGAAACATCAGCAAGAATGATGTTGAGATACCACAGTGTGTATGCAGGCTTTGAGTAATAAATGAGGGGGAAATGTTTTGACGAAGAAAATAGCACGTGTTTCTCCGTCTGAAAAAGGTGGATGAAAAAGAAATTCTAAAGAAAAGCTGGAATAATTTGCCTAATTATTTTCCCCGTTGTATAATCGTGATGTGGCATTTGTTTATGCTAACATAATTCTGTCAGTTTGATACCGCTTTTCTCAGCAGTCAGGAGATCTTTTTAAGACAGTGTGCTTTTTAGCAGTTATTTCCTATTCTCCTGTAAAAGCTTAAAAAAAAAAATCATTTTTGGTGCTTCTTAATAGAATTCTATAGCAGTGCACAGCTTTTGTGAGTTAGGCAGCCTTAACAGTCTAGTAATGGATATTTGTAATGATTTTAACCGTGTGGGTTATTTTCATCTACGCTCATGTTTTAGGATGATTTATTTACTGCAAATGATGGGAGTTTTTGTCATTAGTCAGGAAAAGTTTGTTTAAATTCTTGCATTATTTAGCGAATTCTGCACTAGTAATTTTGTTAAGGTGTCTGTAAATGCAGAGGGTTCAGGAGTCAGTAAAATAAACAATGATATAAATTGGCTGTAATTAAACGTTAAAAAATAAGAGGTAAAAACAACCCTTTGTTATGCCTGCTGCTCCTGCACATAATGGTTGTACTCTGAACTCAAAACTGAAAGGAACATTTTTTTATGCTATCAGATTGGAGGCAGAGGTAGAAGGCTTACATATTCGGAAGCCAATTATTACAAAATATTTTTGTAACAACATGGAGGACTTTGATTTTAGTACCTTATAAGCATTTGGCTTTTTACAGTATTTCAATTTTAGGAGCTTTCTTTCCCTATTCTCCCTTTAAAAATGAAATAAGACCCTGAAAAATACTTGCCTTCCTTTAAATAAGGGCTTTAATGTTTGGGGTTTTCTCTCTCACAGCTGCCGTTTTCAGGCGAGATGCCTTTTGTAAATGTTCAGTATTTCCATTTTGACACTGGCTTTATGAATAGCAAATATAGGCCAGTAATCGAGAAGCCCTGTAGAATTTTCCTGGTTTTCAGATGTAGAAAATCACCCTTAGGTTGTTCAGAAACTATATTAGGCTGCACAAAAACCATCCAGCGTCCTTGTCAGAAAACATCAGCTTGAGCTGCGAGTGACAGAATGCAGAGCTTGCAGTGTACCTAGCGCTGGTGCAAACATCTGAGCGGCCAGCTCAGCCTCTTGTGCACGGAAAATGGCTTTCTGTGCGGATGGCAGAGGGGTTAAAATTCATGCACAGGGTGCTCGAAATCAGTGTTTTCCAGAAACTTTTCCTCAGCCTTCTCGAGGGCGCAGCACCGCTCATTAGAGCCTCGGTGGTTATCTGTAACCCATAAGCCTTGTTTTGCTGGCTGCTTACTGGTGCATTTAATAAAATAAAGATCACTCAGTGGTGCCGTGGGCAGCATGCAAGGTGATAGCCATATTTGCTTACTGTAAATACAAGAGAAAATCACACACAAACCGGCTGTAGTTTTGACAAGTATTAAGATCCCTCTTTACATCTGTACTTCTGTACCAAAGTGCAATTAGTTTTCCTCGCACAAGGATTTCTGTTTATCTTATTCTGCTTGATTACTTGAGTATAATCGCACCGTTTGCTTCATTGCTCCTGGTAGTAAGCTCCAGTTTAAAAAGGGGAGGATGAGTGTGTGTAAATATACAGGATTCTGCTGTAAGACTCTCTAATTTATGCATCTGGATGACAGCGTTTTCTTATTTTTTTCCCCTCCTTTACTTTTTCTTTCCACAAGGTTTGCTTCATGTGCATCAGATTCCTCGGCTTAATAGCTTGATCTGTGATGTGTCAGACACGAAGGACCTTGCTTTTAGATTAAAAAGGAAGCAGTTCACCGTTGAGGTAAGAGAAGCGGTTTTGTTTCACTATTTAGAACCCAAAAGGTGGAGCTAATCCCGTCTCTTATGTTTCGTTTTGTGAAATGCATGAAATAGGCATCGGACGCTGTAGATTCTTTTCGTTACGTTTTTGCTTTTCCGAGCGGTTTTACAGAACGCTGCCGTACGCCTTCTAATTAAAGACGTCTCGTTTGCCACGCTAAATCGGTCTGTTATAAATAGTTTATTTTGGTTTAAAATGTACATAGAAAGTAGGCCACAACCTTCAATAACAAAGCGTGACATGTTTCTAAGGATGTCAGGAGCATATTTAATTAAATGTTAATGACTTGCTCTTACTTCTGTTAGTGGGTGGGAAAGTAGCTACATGTTATTACCCCGGTAGAGGGATTTTAATGTATAATGCTGCCTAAAATTGTGTGTGGTATGAGGGATAAGTGTCCTTATCAGTATTCAGAAACCATTTTCTTTGCATTACTGAAATCACCTTTCGCTCTTTTATGTCATTTTAAACACAGTATCATTTACACTAATGTCCTTAAGTAAATTTCCTACTAAATTTAAACTTTTTTCCGTGACCTTTATGCAGACAGTCCTGATAGAAGGCAGTAATACAAAAGATGTATTTCATTTTAATCTTGCTAAAGAGCAAATGAACACAGCGCTATTAAGCAATTAGAGCTGATGTATTTATTAACCAAGTAATGCTTAGAGATGGGAGATGGCTTTTGGGGTGATGTGATAGTCATCGGTACAGTCTGGGCAAATTTTTTTTTAACAAAGACATAAAACAGCCAAGCATCCCTGACAAACCATTTTGTTTAATCTCTTTTCAAATGAAAAGCTCTTAAGCAGGCCACTTGTCTTAACTGCTTGAAACCATAAAAAGAGAGAATTGCCACCAATAAATTAGCATATTTTTTACTCCATCACCAAATGATGGTCAATGTGGCTTGGCACTGCTTTGGTGTTTGGGACTTCACCCTTAAGTGACCACTTTGGCCCTTATTTGACCCTCTGCCCTTTTTAGCTGGCCACTTGATAAGGTAACTTGAGGGTTCCCTCTCTTCACTGCCCCCTCCCCTTCACAATTGCAAGTAGCCCTAACCTATAAATCATTGAAAGGGCCCTATCAAGTGACAAATTAAGGTGCCCTCCTCCTAATTAATGGTCATCAATGTCTTTAATTATCTAATCCTATTGAGAGCAGTTAATAGTTAATCAGGCAGCCACTTCTTCAAGCAGGTCATCTCTGCATGCGTGCCAGAAGTTTCCCAAGTAGAGGTATCCTCTTCAAAAGCCACTTAGAGGCAAATACATGAAGGAGGGCTATTTTCCCCAAAGACGTTCATTTGTAACGTTTCTCATTTTCCAGCGAATGCAGTTAATGCAACCAGGCGTTGTGAGGTATTAAGCCATTTTAGCAAATGCTTGGAGCAGGACATTACAGGCAGAAACTTTAGTAGTCTGCAGCTGATTTTAAAATACAAATGTTTTTGCTGCTTTTAGAAGTGCAAAGAAGCACACAGTGTCATTAGGCAGCGCAGGAAAATCACAGTAGGGCTATAAATTAGAAAATTGTGATTCTTTCCACTTTGAATCCTGACTAAGAATATATCTTTTCTGTGTGTGATTCTAATTCATAATGTAACTTGAAAGGGGGAAAGTGTGGAGGGGAACTAAACAGGGGGCTCTGTAAAAGGAATGTAATTAGCCATGGGACGGAGCTGCTGGGAACGGCTGCAGTGGAACTCTCGGAACAACCTGTTGCCCCAGACGTGTCCATGACCCACTGGAGTAATTTCTCTCTTCATTGCTCAGCTGCAGCCCTTTTCAGTTTTTGTTGGAGATATGCTTTCCAGAAGTTAAACTGACTCAAACTGGTACTTTCTGAACTCGTAAGATCCTGACCACATTTCATTACTCCAAAAGTTTTTCTTCCTTATACTGGGAGAGGCAGACTGCAGTGAGGCTGAGTGGAGCAATGAGTCCATAGGAAAATGGGAGCAAGGGAAAATTGAATTAAGAAGGGATGTGAATACAGTCTTCTAAAACTGGGTTCTGCAGTTAGAATGTGATGAGTCAGCAGTCAGTTTTGTTCTGGTGTAGAAGCATGAAGCTGCACAACAGCCTGCATTACACGCACGAGCATGGTTTATATAAAGTGCATCCAAGTTTGGGACTTCTTTCGTAGCTCAAAAGCAAGTTTGAAATATATTTTGAGTACGTAGCAGTTTTTGGAAAGCGACTGCTTAGTTACGTACTCAATTTGGGTTATAATATTGGCCTCCTTCAGATGCCTCTCTAAGATGAAATTGCTTAAGAAAAGTTCGAAATACATGACTTCTAATAGCAAAAATTTTTTCCAACAAGTTTTTGTCAATAGAACTTTCTTATTTT
The DNA here is from genome assembly GCF_026119805.1 of Tympanuchus pallidicinctus. Lineage (NCBI taxonomy): Eukaryota > Metazoa > Chordata > Aves > Galliformes > Phasianidae > Tympanuchus > Tympanuchus pallidicinctus. The sequence goes on from NW_026294747.1 coordinate 1,762,021, forward strand.
ATGGTTTATAATGAGGGCACGGGGCATGGATTTTCTCATGTCTGCATCACCAGTTTGTCCCTCAACAGTACCAAACTTTAAACGTCAGGTCTGTTTTATTAGACTTCATTTCTGTGGGAGGGACTCTACCTCATTATAGCCTGCAGAATCATTTAACTGTTGCAATCTTTTTTCTTGCATCTTCATCACAATCAGATTGATTGAAGCGTATTGTAAAGGGTGGGGATTTTTTCACCTGATGGATGGCAGTGCTTTTTGCTGGGTAGTTATGAGTGCTCATTTTCAATTTTTGAGGTAGACCTTTCCCAGGTGCACTTCAACCCTTATGGTAAAAGGTGCAGTAGCTGCACCCGGTTTTCCCAAATCTTCGTGTTAGTTAATAGCTATATATTAGTATATGCAATATTATCAGCCACCAATCTTATGTGCATGCCTCTTTAAAGGACACAATTTTGAAGTTAGCCTGTCTAATCCTATTTCTTCCCACTTTGGAATCTTAATTAGAAGGAGATAAAAACCATCATTTGACTAAATTATTGTCTTGAATCTGTAGCAAAAGGTATAATCCGCAATTGGGCCAATTAGTGTACCCCATAGTTAGCTATGCTGAGGCAGGAAACTTGATTAGATCTGACACCAGCCTAGTTCCCACTGTTGTTTTGCCAGGTATGATGGTCAGACTTCAAAGGGCTTGAGGCATCAGCAGGGCAAGGTTTGGAGGCCAGCTTAGGTCCGGTCGTTAATCTCTCTGCTAAAACCACAGCAGCCCTCGCACAAAACAAGCTTACACGACACAATCATGCGGTATTAAAGTTTGGGTTGAGTCATGCCAATTTGCCTTTGATTTTCTGATGATTGACTAAAAGATGGCTACATGACTAGACACATACTGAAAGTTTACTGATTAGGTAAGTTCCCCAAATATTTGAAATATTTTTTGATTTCTCAGTTAAATGATATGACAACGCATTCATCTTGACGAAACTTTTCGGCAGAATTGTTCCTTAACTTCTTTTTGCTTTTTGCTGTTGCTGTTGCTCAGAGTGTAACTTTTATCAACGCTGGATACATTTTGTAGAAGCATTATTCTCACCCTTTCCTTTGGTAGAATTTTTTTCATGGTTGTGCCCGAGCCTCCTGTATCAAAACCAAAGGGATCTGTCTCTGATTTTTTCACTCCTAGAATGTCTGAGGAAGCGTTGCCTGTCTTTGTTATTTAGGCACAATCGCTCACAAAAAGGGAATTTCCTCTTAATTATTTTCCTCCTAAACGTTGAGTTAAAGTGCTGTTCCACGGCTGTGATTACATAAGTGTTCCTTTCTTTTGCCTTCTGATTCGTTGAAATATTGCAGTAACAGTGACATGTTTCCATTCTGAGAAAAGCCTAAGGCTGCTTTAGTATTATTCCAAATGATTGAAATTGCCATCTTGCTGACTTTCCCTTGGGCAGCTTAAGGCCTGTTTACTTTTGTATTTGTTTCACATGTTCCCTCTGAGTTTGGCTGGCAGGACATCATTACCTGGTTTGACAAGACAGTTGGAGAAGATTCATATTTGATTAACTCCCTTTCTTACTGTCTGGTCAACGTAAACCTCCAGAATTTTGTGTTTAAAGTTAAAACCGTCCATAAAGTCTGATAAATGCATGCAAAAATGAACAGATTTTTTGGAAATTCCTGAGTTTTGCTTGAATTTTTCAATCTTCAGGTAGCAGTCAATTGTTAATAGTAGAGAAAATAAGCTTTTACTTACAAGCTGCATATCGTTTGTCTGACAGTTATTACAACTGCTGTGAAATTTTCATTTTTATTTATTTTGAAGAATTCACAAGAGCCACATGGCAAAAATAAGTAAGTTTCAAGAGCATCATGTACGAGTTCAGGAGATTCTTTTCTGAGAGATGTTTCCTAAGAGGAAAGGAAGAAAGTCAGCAGTAAAGGGCTCCTGTGGCAACCAAGCTGTAGCTTCTCAGTGGTAGGCAGATACAACATGGCACTGTGGAGCACTCTGACTGCAGTGCATTTTGCCTAGAGTCAGTTGTCAGAGTAAAAGGATATGTCTTTGGAAGGAAACATCAGCACAGAAAGCAGCAACAGGATCTTTATATAATTAAAAATAATTGTATGATTCCAAAGGCATCGTAATGATGTTCTTCCTTCATCCATCGTTAAAAGCGCTGTAAGAAAATCGGCGAGCGAGATTGAGTTGTAACTCCAGATAGTCATGCACATGTTGTGTTTCCAGCAGGAAGGAGGCTTACAACCCTTTTCCTTTAAAGTGGTAGATTTGGCAAGTAAAACCAGGAAAGGTGCTGTATCTTCCATTTTTTATTTCACACAGACTATACTGTGGAAAACTTCCTGTTAGAGAACTAGAAGTGCAGCTAGCCACTGCGACACGCTCCTCACCAAAGGAGATTGATAAGCCCAAGTCAGAAATGATATCTGCAGTGTTTCAGTGTGCTGTTGATGTAGCACGAGCTCAGTTCTGATTCTGTGATGCGCTGAACAGCAAACTGTGCTGCCTGTAACATTTCACAGTTATTCATTAAACGCACCAAGGGCAAGTGTGGACTTAGTGGTTTGGGATTATTAGTGAGCTGCTTGTCCTGGAGGAGCAAATCACCCCTGTCACCAGTACATATGGGATCAGCATATTGCTAGTATACACACACGTCCCATAACAACAAGCAGAATTAAGTGTGCGCTGTAATCCTGGTGGCATCACTTTTTTAGGCTTCTTCCAAGAAGATTTTACTTGAAGCAGCCTTTGCTAGTGGCTCTCCGTAATCCTGGTCATCTTTCACTAACTCCTACAGAGTTGTTTAATGTTGAAGTTAATGAACTATCTTGGGCAGTATTTTAATGAAAAGGATGTGAGCTTGAGAACTCTCAGAAGGCAGAAGATTGGTTTATTAGAAACTTAAAATGATAGTTATGTAGCAGTTATGTAGTCAGTAAAATATGGAAATTAATTCATGTTGGCTGGGATAAAGTTCACACGGTGTAACACAGAAGCTAATGTATACTACATGATGTATGCTGTGATATTGGGATCTCCATGTAAACAACTCTTGGTATTTTAGAGTCATGCACTGAGGACATTACGAGTCTTGCCCTCATGTTAGGGCCTTGTAAGCTCAGAGTGGAACCTGCCTGTATCAGGCTTGAGACTGCCAGGCTGCCAGTGCCTGTGGCATGGATGAAACCTTGCAGGTAATTCCTGGTTAAGAACAAGACAGAACTATTCTGTAGCATTACAGAAAGTGAATTTCTTTAACTCTCTATGTAATAACATCCTTCAGGGCCTCTCGTCACCATATATTTGAGAACATGGGTACCCATGGGAATTACACTGAAAACTTTTCTTATTCCTCATCTTGCCTAGAACAGCAGTGTCATACCTGGCAAACCTCTAGTGGATGTTCCACTTCAGCTCAGGGACACTCATCCAGGGAACTCAGTGTGTTAAATTAAGCTTTCTAATAGAGAGGGGTAAAATATTTTAATAACATTGAAATGAAATTTATACTAGTCAGACCATTTTTGTATTGTATTTTCCTGACCATTTTTCCCATGATATTAATGAAGACATTACCTTAGGCTTATTCAAACAAAAGTCAAAATAGTAATACTTGAAGCTCTTAAATTAGTAATACCTAAAAAATACTTTCCCATAAAACTGATTCTGTCATAATTCCAAGCTCTGTTCTGCATTATTTCTTCTAGTAGCCAGTTCAGGTTCTCTTTACCTGGTATGGTGTACTTCACTGAATTGTTTTGTCAGATGCTGTCAAGCCAACCTACCATTGTTAAAGAAAATCAAACTAAATCATTTTGGCATGAGCCTTCCAGGAATAAGGCGCAGAATATGAAGGGTTTGATGAAATCAAGGATTTGATTTCAATATTGTAAAAGACTGCCTGTCAAAAATGTATTACATTCTTTCAAACAATTTTGAATAAATAAATGTGTTTAAAATTGTGACAGTACAATTTAGATAAAGTTTTGGGAGATTATTTTTGAATTGTAATAACTTGAGGTAAAACAGTACTTGGAGTGTTCCTACCTGAAAAGAGGAGAATTTCTGAATTCTAATAGTGCATAGAACTGAAATCAAGTAATATGTTCTATACAAGGTATGGAATTTCAGAACACTTATGGCTTGTGAATATGTGAAGAGGTTTAGTTTGAAATCACCAACTTTTTATTGTGTAGGTTTCGGTATATGTTCTGAAGATGAATACAGGAAGGTGCCATTAACTTTTAGACTGCAGATGAAGATTGTACTATCATGACATTTATTTCAAAAACTACATTTATTTTATGGGTTGTTTGACATTATACAAGTGTAACATGAAGGTTTCATTCAATTTTTCAGAACTTTAACATTTAAATCATAATACATCTGCAGTTCCTTGCCAGTAGACTAAGCTCATATATGTTTGCATTTAAATAATTACGTTGTTTAGAAATATTTATTCCATAATTGTGTTGTCGCAGTGGAAGAACATGCAACAAAGCCATTAATGCAATTAAAGGTCACTTGTACATATTGTAATGGACTGCTCATTCACAGTATCTGTGATAAGGGTCAGCACTGCAGCACGAAATGGATTGGCCTTGTTCAGTCTGTAAATAAATGGGTCAATTTGTCTTGTATTTGCCAGACAACTGAAGTAGTTGACATATTCCCTGTTTTTTCACACTAGAAGAAAGGTAGGCTGAAGAGATGTTTTCTGCTGGTTGGTAAAGATCAAAAATTCTTTTATTTACAAGTGTTCGATTTTTGCAGTAAAATAGTGCTTTTTTAAGGTCTTGGATGTGTTGAAAAGATATTAACCATCAGTATTTAAGAAGCAAAAAGAGCTAAGCACAGTAGTTCTCAGCAGGAACTGAATGCTGTTTTCATTAAATGTTCTCTACAATGCCACCAAATTTGAATAAAAATGTGATATTTCATAATTGCATGGTACTATCACTCTACAAGTGATAATGGATTCAATCCTGACGCTACACAGTAAAATATATCTCTGGATTCTATATGTATCTTTAAATGCAGGAAAATAAAAATGAAAGTCACATTTTCCTAGTCAAAGACCTGTGTCATACCTGAACCTCCCTGAAATGTGTTGGTGCATTAGTTCAGAACTGTCACTGAAAGAATGGGAATAAGATAACTCCATGGATCAGCGTCACAGAGTTGGGCAACCATCTGTGTCTTCTTGTTTTAGGACAGTTTATTGTATTTCTGATCTTCCTATACAGAGAAGGGACTCTGTAAACGAGGAAACTGTAAGACAGCCTCATCTGGAACCTGAAAAGGGTTAAAATGTCATTTTGTGGGAAAACAGCGCAACGAGGCAAAGCATTTGCTGCGACTAGTAACAAGCTTAATGAAACAAATTCTAAACGTTTTTAATTTCAAGTTTGAAAATTCTAGCTTAAGGGTTAGCATTTCCAGTCTTAGGAAAAGCTCGACGCTGATTTTCAGTGTTACCTCCTCCAGAGTAAAAGTTTGGATTTGTCTGGCATGACCAAGTAGCAGTTCAACTCCTTTCCACAGCCCTTCCTCCTGAAGAAAGTGAACAGTAATTATGTTGTGTAAAATAACTAAAACTTTGCATCGGTGTGCATAGATAAATAAGTAAATAACGTAATCTTTGCTGTCAGCCCAAACCAGCCATAAGCTACGTGACTTTCAGAAAGCAGCTAGTGACACTCTATGAAAATAATTCATATTAAATGCCTCATTTCAGATATTAAAGGCTTGGGAAATCCATGTTTTGTAGCTGGTAAAGAGTTCGTGGGATCTTCTTTTGTCTCGCTTTGAGCCTGTTATAACAAAAATTATGGAAGGATTTTTACTTGGAGATGCATAAAATTTGTATGATCTGTGTGTCGCAAAGTCACACAAAGAGAAGATAGACTTGTATTTTCTACCTAATGAACTACAGATCTTTGGGCACACGAATTCTCTGCACAAGAGAAATAAATTCCTGTTTGCACCTAGAAAGCTCTTGCTATTCTTAAAATAACCTAATTGTTTAATATTTAAATCGTTAAGGTCTTCAGTAATCCTTGCTAGGCGTCACTGCATTCACCTGTTCTGAAAAAGACTTGTGCAGGAATGCTGGAGGTAGGCAGCTTGAGCGTGATTTTAGCTGAATCTTGAGTGCCCTGCTAATTCTCCATCAGGCACCTGGAATATATGTGGGCTTTTGACATAGGGCCTTAATTACATAATTTTTTTTTTTAAACACATGTGATGTGCTTGAATAGTAACTGCACGATGACTTCACTTGCCATTGGCTCAGAGCTGTGATGGCCCAATAGGCGTAACCAAAGCAGCAGCACTCCTATGTTCCTAGTCAAGGCCGACCGTATTCCAGCAGAATCTGATTTTTGGATGTGCGTTCTTACTTGCTTTTAGTTGTGAGCCAACAAACAATTAGATGAACAAGAGGAAAATTTAGGCAGGGTGCACTCACAATCAGCCCAGGCAAAGGCTCCTCCTGAAACCAGACGCATCCTGTAACTGTCTTGACATGGTGTAAGTATAAAATAAACACAGCGACGTTTTATTTTCAGCTCTTTTATTCCATGGTCTTTGTTATCTGTTGGTTGCATCTCTTTTCTGATTATTAGCTTTTTAGTAATGTGCTCCTTAATCGATAATCACCGTGGTCATAGACTCAGGCCTGCAATCTGAAGCCCCTAGGGTAACAGCATATGCCTCTTAACCAGTACTTCTCACCTTTTGGCATAGGACTTTGTAATACTGTGTGAATTGCAGGTTTCCTGTGCTGCTTCAAATGCCCTTTCAAAAACCTTTTGCTACCAGAGAGTAATGAGAGGAGCTATGTGAGCTATGGCTGCTGTAATGTAAGGAAGAACGGTGCTGCTTCTGGGATGAGTGCTATTAAGAGACACAAACAAGTACTTAATGTGTAATTCTTGCTACTGTTTAAAATAAGGGATTAATAAGAAGAAAATGTAATATTTGTGTTTAGATCTGATCCTCAGCAGTGCCATAGCCATGGGCTGTTTGTGTTTGGTCTACATCATCTAGACTAAAAATAGCCTTCCTGTCATCTTATTGGCAGAGGTTTAGCTACTCCTTTAATTCTCTTTAAAAATGGATAGAGAGAAAGACAGCATAAATATTGAATATGTGCAGATATACCAGTAAGTAACTAGCAGGAGATTCCTGACGCTTCGAAAGGCTAAATGGATATTCAGGTTTTGCTCAAATGAAGAGGCATTTTGTAAATGAGGATCACTATTAAATGTATTAGGCTAATCTTTATTTCTGCTTTTGTGATTATTTTTATTTTCATCTACTTAGCTTTTATTCTTTTTAGGTTTCCTTTGTATATTGATAAATGACTGATGAGGTATTTTATTTCTCATCAGTTAAATTTAATTTAAAGCCACATTATTTCGGATTTTTTTTTTCAATAAAGCAAGTAGAAGGACAGTCAACTACTAACTGCTAGAATATTGTGAAATAATCAGAAAAATTATGAATTTTATGGATTTGGGTTTTTTACATCACCTTAGAAAATAAAGAAAGAAAGAACTGGCTAGTCCTCGTTCTGTCTTCAGAAAACATGAGCTTCTTCAGAAGATTTCAGGACAGCAGTTACAAGGAAAGAAAAGGCACAGTTTTGTGGTGGGCTTTGGTCTCTATTGCATTTTTCTTGATCTTAACAGGATATTCTGGCTTCGAAAAAGCCACAAGAATTAGATTCAGATTTCTCAAACTCCCCTAAACCTACAAAGGAAAGTTTTTGCTGTGTTTGTAGAGTAATGCTTAAAGGTAGGACTGCACTGAAAGGATTTTGTCAGTGGATTACTTATGTATCCTTCTAATAAGAAGCACATTTTCCTGCATAGCCTGAACAACAATTACACACATGGCATGAGCTGAGCTCTTCTACTCCAGTCCTTTTGCCTCTCACCTACGCCCACTGTGGTGTGCGTATGTATCCTCTCTGACATTATTCTGCACTCCTGGCTTAGGAATTACCTATATTCACTCAGAACACGAATGCCTGGCTTACTTTATTGCAACATTTGGGTTTTTTTTGCTATCTTTGGTTTCTGGAGTTTGTGTTTTGAAAATTTTTATTCTGCTACCAATTGAGTTGATCCAAAAGATCAGAATTTCTTGAAGGCAGAGTAGGAGAAGATCTATTTGAAAGTAAGTTATGTTAGCTACTGATGTTATGGAAGGTTGTTGGTGTCGTTTTGTGAATCAAGAGACACTTGATGTTGCATTTTTCACATTAGAGCACCCAAAGGAAAGTGGGTAGTTGCATTCCATCTGTTGTCCATGCATTTCATTAGGACAGCCAAGGTGGGTTGATCAGTTTTCAGAACTGATAATCAAAGAGAGCATTTCTGGGAGAAAATTGGGCATAACTGTTGTCATAGATGCATTGTGGAGCCCTGGTAAAAAACGTCTATAGATGTAGCAGAATTTGTACAAAGCCAGTGCTCAGTCAGAATTCATATTTTCATTGTGAGAAATACCACCTTTTATATGAAGCCTTTAGTTAATGTATATTCCAGTGATTTTACGGGTGTTTTTAAAGGGTGTTTTTTTGTCCTAAAAAGAATGAATGTGACTCCACACAGAATTATGTTCCTAAAAGATTTAGTGTTTTCAGCATAATAAAAATATTATAAAAATACGTCCTGTCTTGAAAAATCAAACCAGCTATTCCTGTTTCAAGTTTCATCTAATACATTGTTCTGTATGGCTGTATGATAAACACATTATTCCTTGAACAGGAATTAAGAGTAAAGCTGCCAGGAAGGGGTTTTGTTGTCAGAGTTGTTCCCGCCTCATGTTTTGTAAGAGATTTCATGGTCCCATTGTAAAGAGTGGATGATTTAAAACGTGTTCCCAAGATAAACTTTCCCATTGTCATTAATGAGGATGGATAATACTGAGTGACAAGTGCATTAGGAATGACACAGGAAGAGCTGTTAGATTTGTCAGAGCCTATCACTTCAGGCAATGAAACTTGAGGACATTCTCTTTTAGCAATTTTTTGCTATTTATTAAAGAGCCAAGACTTGTGATTGCTCACACAGGTGGATTTTACTGTTTTGTTCATTAAATATTTAGGTATCTTCGTAAAGGTCAAGGTGATAAATATTAGCACTATAGTCCGCTGCAAGGAGTTCTGCAGGGTACTTTGCTTAGAAACAGTTCTGCAAATCAAATATACCTTTTATTTGTCTTAAAAGTGCTTATTTGGTGAATGATTTTTTGATGTGCAATATTTTGACTGAAAGGAATATTTAACATTATGTAATAAGATGTGCTCTAAAATATCACAAGGCAGCTTCTGGGATAGAGCTTTAAAATTAGGACACTACACAAGTAATTTTGTGTAAAATTGACTTAAAAAATTGACTTAAAAAAAAAAAAGTATTTCTCCATAGAGAAAGACTTTTTAAATATTTATCTCTGAATAATTAATAATGTATGACTTTTTCTGGTGTTTAAAATCTTTCCAAACTACAACATGCCTATCAATTTCCATTTTGAACATGCAATTGGTCACTTTTTCGCCTTGATTCATCTTGCCTGGCTGCCAACCAAATTTTGCCTCCGTATACCTTCTTGACACTAATAATGACTGAGTTTCTGTTCGTTTGCGTGCAAGATTTCCCAAGCGGCAGTTTGGGGCTGGGATAAACTATCTATCATGATTGCGTACAACTAATCTGCCTCAACCAAACCACCCAATGATTGAAATTACATTTGACAATTCACCTCTCCTTGGCGTGCCTGAGGTGAACATAGCTACAGACCATCCCCGGAAGGGCATAGCAGCTCTTCCATATGTTGGGGAGGATCCTTTTATTTGTGTCAAGAGACTTTTAGCAAAGCATGTATAGGCAGAGAGATTTTTTTCCTTAGACTTCCTTGTTTTCATATGCATAGCTGCTGCTTTCTCCTAACCAAGGCATTTTATTTTTGCTGTGAAACACTTTCTGGTTTTTAATTCGTTAAAACTGTTAAACTCTTTCTCTAGGCTTAACCAATGCAATACAGCATGTATAGGAGATTAAAAATTCAAGAGGTATTTAAAGCGTCGTGTTTTGTTCATTAGAACATTTTGCTATTAATAGCCCACATGCTAGTCAAATATCAAACAAGATGCCTCTTTCTGTGCTGACCTTTACCAAAGCTTACACCTGCTTGGAGCATTTTGTTAGTACAGAAATTAAGACAGGATGACAAAGCAAAATCTGTTTCGCCACATAAAAAACCTTTTAATTATTTTCCAGATTACAGATTTATTCATGTTGTTTATACTTACTGGTTTGAATTGCTGCCTGTGTGAATATGATCAGACAAAACAGACCTTTTATTTGTTGGGTAAGATTACTCAAATTGTCTTCAGAGTAAGAAAGCTTCCTGATTTTTGATAATGATTGTCCTTTTTGTATAAGCTCACTTTTAGAATAATCATTTAAGTAATAGTGTATGGCATCAGTAGTGCTGCTTTCATTAGTAATGTGTATGATTCGCTTAATCAGATGCAATTACTTCATCTAAATACAAGGTTACTGTGTAGTTAGTACAATAAAATTTCCTTTAGGAGGGGGGATCATCTCTTCATAGTTTTCTGTTACAGTTCCAGAGTATTGAGTTAAAAGATGCACTGTTTTGATAATCCAAATGGAAAACACTGAAGAATTGCATTCTGGAATGTGTATCAATTTCCCACTGCTTTCCATAACAGCGTGTTTTGCCGTATTTGTGTGTTTCAGCAGAAGCATAAAGATCTGCAGTCAAATTGTCCTTTTAAATAAGCACAGTCCATTGCTGCTGCTGAAAAGGGGAATATCATTGGTTTTCTCATGAAGGCGTGACTATCAGCCTGATTCTGACACATCAAGTCGTACTTCTCTCCTTTCTTAAAACTGAAATACATTTTTTCTAGCACTTTCATTCAGCTGATTAGGTTCAAGCTACATCAGTAGTCTTTTTCAAATGCTTGGCAGCTGAATATACTATGTGCTGTGATCTTAGCTGGGAGGAGGAAGCTAAGTAACATTGGTATCATGCATTCTGTACTATTTACAGACAACATGTCCAGAAGAATCAGGACCCTGTTGCATACATAAATCATTACTCCTACTAACCAGCTGATCTGAAAGTAAGGAAGAATAGCTTAGCCACGCAGCCACGTTCAGTTGACTTGTTACAGTGGCAGTGCACTAAATATATCCATAATTTTTGTCCTACTGTCAATGTTGATTATAATTGATTTTGTTCCCCATCTTTTTCCTTTGTGTGTGTGACCAGCACTGTGCCCTGTGTGGGTGGAGCTACCTCTAAACAAGTCTTCATGCATGCAAAAAGCAGTATTGCCAATTGATTGGACTGGTAGCCCAAGCAGAGCACCAACGTAACCACAGCAGTTTGCATCATATTGTCTGAGGATGCTCATGTTCCTTGCAGCAGCTATTCTGTTTCTACATGATTCCAGAACTCTTTTTTTCCCTTGGGCAATAACTATGAATTCTTAAAAATCACTTATTCAATCCTTACTCTGGATTTCAGATTTTCTTGTGTCTTCTTTCCTGTGCCATCAGAGCATTGCACTATTGCTTGGCATAATTAATTACCTTTCTCCTATATGACCATAAATGAAAGTTCTTGTCCACATCAGAAGAAATAGTTACCAAAAGAAAAAAAAAAAAAAATGCCAACAGACTGCTCAAATGAAGCATCACAATGCCAGTTACTCAGACATCTTTAATTTCTGGAAAATCTTACAAATCTTACATTACAATAAGCTACTGATTGTTTTTAAAAAAAAAAGATCGTGGCAGTCTGAGATATTAAATAAAATGCATTTATTTCTAAATCTTGAAACATATGATAATTGCTGATTATTGAAATATTGTCTATTCAAAAAGGATTATTTTACTTGTGACTGCTTACGAATGCGTATCTTCTTGTCTTGATCAAATTCGGATTGTTATTGTGAGTTTGTAGTAATTTCTGACTGCTTAGATCTTCTTTTCTGGTTTCAGTATTCCAGTTATGATTTCTATTTCTATTCTTTCTATCTATCTCTATTTCTTTCTATGCAACAGTTTCTTGTCTATCTCTAGAGAGATAAGTGACAGCTCCTTTCTGGGAGTTCTGAGCAGCAGTGACTGAAATGGCAGTCAATGGGCAGTGTGTACTACTGTTTTGTCTTCTGCTGTATCAGTTACCCAAGAACAGTTTGTGAATTGTGACTGCAACCAAGAAAATGAGTTTAGCAATATGTTAAATACATGATAACTTGCCCATCTCTTCTTTCAGGACTAAGTTTGTGGACCATATTCCCTAACACTTAGTCTTAACGCAAAGAGATTTTATAAACCTCTGTACTGAAGTGAGCAATATACTGTGTAACTTACCTGCACCAGTTTTTGATAGCAAATAGATCATATTGTCCTGATACGTGCTGGCAAAAGCCTCTTGGCATCACCTTTCAGTGCTTGCACATTGTAATGTAGCACGCAGTATGGTACTCATAAATGGGGCCCACTGGAAATGAAGTCAGTAGTGCCCAAGCTGGATCACAACACTTGTCTGACCTGAGTGTCCTTTGTGCATGGCATATTTCCTGTTTTGAAAAATTGTACGCTGAGGAGGGTTACAATCTAAATAGATTTGTTTCATGCAGAATATAGGGGTTGGTTTTAATGTACCACAGTGCAACAAACAACAGGACTCACAGATTCATGAAAGTGATCTCTATAGGCAGACTTCAATTAGGATAAAATTGTTACTTGCAAGAGCAGTAAATGTGTGTTTCCCAACTTTAAATTAAGTATTATCTGAACATTTCTGTGTGTTCTTAAGCGTAAGGGTGAATGGTAAACTTATCATAATCTGGCTCTGATCCTTCTGTAATGCATTTGGGATTGCTAGGCCCTATGGATATTCATACGTCCTAAGTAACTATAGCAGTTGCGACAGCAGTGAAGCTACTGTTAAGAATTCTTCAGGACACAAAAACATCATAAGCAGCAGACAAAATTGATGCAAATCTAGTCTGTAATTCAAGGAAGGCTTCCCCATCAATTTCCGTATCTACGCGCACTGTGGTGATTCATAACAGCTTTGTTACTGTAGCGGCAAGGAGAGATCATTACAATGCCTTTGTATTACAGAAGCATAATTTTAAAATCCACTTGAAATGAAATTATTGCTTTCAGAAACTGAAAATAGAATAGATTTTAAACTTCCACTTAAAAAAATAATAATTTTTATAGAAGAGACTATGTAATTCTCTCTGCCATGTTGACGAAAGTTTACGTTTTATCCATCCTTTAAGAAGTACTTCATCAGGCACATGTAATTGCTGCTCCTGAGATCTGACAGATGTTAGAAAAGTATTAACTAAAACTTTCCATTAACTAAAGTGTAGTACTTAAAAATTTACACAAAATCTTTTTTTTCTTTTCTTCAAACAAACAGCTGCTTACACAAAGCTGTACTGCAGAAACTGGTGTCTGTGAGACTGAGCAGCCCCTGTATGAGCTTGTGCATAAGGAATCAATAGAAAGTGGTATGGGCATCCCATTGATATGTCCACAATAGACCTACCTATTAGGAAAAATAAGATAATCTGAAAGTAAAATAATAGTAGAAGACTCTGTCATAGGGGATCTCAGAATTGTAGAATGGTATGGGTAGGATGGGACCTTAAAGATCGTCCAGTTCCAACCCCTCTGCTATATGCAGGGATACCTTCCTCTTGGTGGGTTGCACTACAATTTCAGTTAAGATGGAGATACTTCAGTGTCTGCAAAGTTGACCCAAGGAACTTGGCTGATATTCTTTTCAGTTTTTTTTTCATATGAGCAAGTGCCCAAACAGACATCACATTAAATGGTTCTAATGTGTCAAACATACTAATTTTTTAATGGTATGGGGAAAAAAATGAACATGAATATATTAAGAGAGAGACATCTTTCGGGGTGGCAAGGAATTTATTGAATCCAGCAAGTGTTTACGCTGTAGTTTTCAGAAAGCCTTGATGAGTCAAATCAATTATTTTCCCTGTGGTCTCTCCAGAAGTGAGAACTCTGAAGCATCTGGAGGGAAAATTAGTCACACCTTCACCTCAACAGTACTGGACCCATTCTTCCCTGCCACCATTTTTTGAGGCAAGGCAAAAGCAAAGTTAGCCAGAGCTTAAGGGTTGTGATATTGATATTCTCAGAGACACATTGCTGCCAAATGATTCAAAGAAAAAGCTGGTTCCCACAGGTGGCACTAAATTCCTCTGTCTACCTTCGTAATGCTTTGATGAATCATTGTAGTAGTCATGATAGGAAAATGCGAGTAATCTTGCACTGTGGACAAAGACTCCAGAAGTTGGAATGCCTTTAGCAGCTGGATTAATGCTTTCACTTCTCTACTGCTGCACTTGATTAGCAACCAAGCTCTCTTGGCTTGCTATGAATATGAACTCATTAACAAAAGCAAACCAGATAGTCAGTCTTATGTCAAAGGGATTCAAAGGAGGATTCTCTGGCCTCAGGATGGAAGTTCAACTGACATCCAGAGCTTCAAGCTGTGTCAAATGCTGCGGGCACTGCCACTATTTTCTGAATTCCTTAGCAACATCAAAGTCCTTGTAACTTGTTTGTGTTGATTTGCCAAAAGAAATGCAATCTCTGGTTGCAAAACTGCTGTTTGATGAATTGTTTCATTCAGCTCCACAATTGATGAAAGTTCCACATAACATTAAATATTCCAGACTTATCCTTAGATGTCTTTGCTTCCTCTCAGAGCCCATGAAGACAAAGACAGAAAAAAGCTTTTTGCACAGACTGAAGCCTGTTCCTCATGAATATTCAAAGACTTGCTTCAATCACAAAGAGCAGAAAAACATATCAATCCAACCACTTATATTGATACAGGGCTACTGATTTGAGTGTTTTATCAAATGCCTCTCCTCCTCTTGACAGAAATCCTCAAGCCCTTTCCCTTTTTTAGATTTTTCACCTTTTCTTCTTTTGCTTCTTTAGCATTTTTTGTAGGCAGGCCTACTTAGTACCATCAAATATGAAAGGGATGGGTTATGGATACTGTAACCATTACTTGCTCAGTTCATTTTGTCTTTCTGTTGTTACACAGTCTCCACGTGCGGTAATGTTTAGGGCCAAGCCCACCCTCGTCCTAAAAGCAGCAACTCCTCGAAAAGTTACAGTGGCAATACCTATGTCCAATATCTTCAGATGAAAGCATTTTCAGTTCCTCCTTTCAGTCAGGTTGCTTATGCTAAGCTGTGTCTCTGCTCCAGAGTGGAGAACACAAACTGACAGACTGATAATTGCACAAAAATTGCACATCAGCTCTGGTCCTCAGAGAACAAAATTCCTGGGTCTATAAGTCAGAGTGGCAGGAAATGTTTGCACAGAATTTCATTCCTATCTCTGAAGCTATGTCAGCCAGACAGGGGCACCATGTGATATTACTTGATGAGAAGCGGTGGGACACTGAAAGTTTGGAGGTGGTCTGGTAAATGCTATACCTGCTGGACCAGGACTGGGAAGCTTCATCAAATGAGGTAAGGGCTATGGACAGCCTGACTGAGTGGAGGTCTCAAACAAAACATCCGTTTGCCTGGGAAATCAGGCAGAAGTATTTCTAAACAAGGTGTTGCCCTGTGTCTCTGAACACATTTCTGGGTTTTGTGGTCAGATTTAAACTTTTTTTCTCGTTCATAAGGTCTTTGAAAGTAGGACAGAGGGATTCTGGTAACAATGATTATCCTTGTCTGATCAAGGTTCTCTAGTTATTGAGTTCTCTACCAGTTACCAGTTCAGATCTCTGCCCCCATTTCTCCCACCTTTCTCACAGAACTCCAGGGTTTTTCGTATCCTAATTGTGCCGTGCCCCATTGAACAGCACAGCTGATGAGTAGAACTCATTGCTGAAGAAGACCTCTTCTTTCTTTGCAAGGAATATGTTCTCTAGCATTAAGCAGGACAGTATATTGCTTTATAAAGAGAAGCAGGTTCAGTTATTGTCAGAAGTCTGTCGTCAAAACTAGATCTGTCTCTGTCCTTCTGGTCTGATGGGTAAGGCTAATGGACTCTCCATGGTCCCATATCTTAGTTGGACATCAGATTTCTCTTGTTCTAACTGGCAGCAGCTTTTCTTCCGCCATTTTTCATCCTTGTTTAGCTTAAATAGGTTTGTAGTCTGATGCTGAAATTTCTGTTCAAAATATGTTGTGATGCAAATCTAGCTAACTATAGGAATGGAAAAGAAATAAAAGAAATAACTTTTTCTTCTTTGCTTCTCCCAATCTGTTCAGCATATTAAATAAAGAAAAACAACAGCCTAAGCTACCACTATCCTTTACTGTCTTTCTGTACAAGCTCCTTATGTTTTATTCCAATTCTCACGTTTGTCATTCTGGTTTTTAGCATCTATATTGCTATTTTCAAGTCCTACTGCATTTTAATAGTATTTACTTCGGAGTGTTTCTTTTGAAAGTTCATTTATTATTCCTTGAAGCCCCTTCATGGGGCAAAAGTGTCAAATTATTGTTATTATATTATAAATGCCACTGGTGTTGTTTGTTTGTTTGTTTTTAATGTGTTTATCAGCACTTTCAGCAGATCAATAACTGCTCATTTTTGCACAGTAAAGGTAAAGACTTGAGACTGGAGAGAAGCAAAAGGGCTGTGGGAAGCTAGCAGAGAACTTTGGGATAACTGAAATTTGTCAAGGACAAAGCTGAATACTGGAGAAGGTGAGGCTGTTTTAGGTGAAGACACAAAAGCTGTGGGGTTCCCCATGCTTTGCAGATATGGCTCTTTCCCTCCCTTGTAAAAGTTCATTTTCCTGAGCTATGTCCTTCTCCAACATCCTCTCAGGAACCTTCAGTCTCTTTTTTCTGTAACGTTGCCTTCTAAATCTTTACCATCCCCTGCAGCACACACACTCTGACCCTGCCTCTAATCCTTTGGCTGCAGCAAGAATAGCATTTTACAGCTCTATTAGAATGAGACTGTGAGAGCTGTTCAGGCTAATACTGTTGGTCTTATCTTCTTAAGCAGAGGCAAAAGTCAGTAACTTGCTGTGTTAGGATTTCATCATCATAGCCTAAGTCTTGAATTAGCTCAGCAAGTAAGTTTAGTGAAAGAAGAGGTTTTCATAGAAGAGTAAATAACAAACAAACAAAAAAGATTTAACAAATAGCAAAGTATTGCTATCTAAGAGATGATGTCTAAGCTGATGTTAAATTGAAAGGTCCTTTAAAATGAAGAGGTTTATATTTGCTTTGTAGTAAAAATGGGGATAATAGATGGACAGAGGGAGGTTGGTGTTCCTGACCAGAAGACCACACAAGGAAAATAATCTTTATAATAGTATTTAGAATATTCCTGGATTTATTAAGACTGTAAAGAAAAAGACTGCAGAAAAATAGTTCAGGTATTGATGAAGGAAGGATAAATTACATGTTCTGAGGAAAAGATTTGCAAACTGGGAGTGTTCTTAGGGAGGAATTGTTGTTTTCATCTTAATTTTTACAGTACTTAACTTTTAGGAAAGAAGTCACAATCTGAGTTTGTAGTGTCTAAGCACAAGTGCTACACTACTAAGAGTTATCATATTACCTCTTGCTATATCTTCTGGTGTCCGTTGTCATAGCTAGGATTAGGAAAGTCGTGGATCTATTAACGGGTTTTGGATACATCTTTTCTTCTGCCTCTTGTTTTGGTTCCTTGGCTTGTCTGTCAGCTTTCACTTGGTGAGTTATGTGCAAGAATGTTGTGACTACCCTGACTATTAATGTAAATTTGATTGAAGTCTCGTGTGATTTAAAAACATGGTTGTCATGAAAAATGTTTTCAGAAACACACGACAACCAATGTCAGCTGGATCCGCATGTCCTGCTAGCTGGAACATAAATGAGTCATAAAAACCAAGTAACGTAAAAATGAAATGAAACCCATTTGTTTCTTGGTCAGACTATAAATAATACCCAAAGTACTCGGAGACCAGTGGAGAAAACTGTGTAGGAATATCAGACTTGGCATTGTAGAATTCCAGTGATTACTGGAATTACTAACCCTATACCAAATGGTAGAGGACAGCATTATCATGCCAAGTCCATCATGGACATAAAGTCCAAGGTATTCTGAACTAACATTAAGAATCAGCCTTCTCTTCTGGATTACTCGCTTTGGAGGAGCTATGTTTTGACTGTAGGTAGATTCCATGTAGTCATTTGTTCTTCTGAATAGTCTTTGTGGATGCCTTCCATGCTTGGCATCATCTGAAACTCAGATAAGCCAGAAAGTTGTCCATGTTGTGAATCATTTGTGTGAGTGGAAGCAAATGAGTCTCTCCAGTCCTGTTAGGTGCAAAGGTTTCTTTCTGTGCTGTGTATGAGTTTGTCTTCTATCTATAGAGCATAAATGTAGTGAGAGAAAACATTAGAGCAGAAGATTAAAGGGATCAGATATGGCAAGGCTGAACGCTTGCTAAGGTATGGAAGAGAAGAGAAAGGAAAAGTAACCAAGGTTCAGTGATATATGGCTAAGATATGAGGAAAGATGGCAGCACTAAATACAGTAAATGAGGATATAAGGCGTGACCGTTTCAAGGCTTCAATTAACATGTCTACCTTTATAACGAGTTTTTAATTCAGTCTTTTTCTAACAGGTTTTAAGAACAGGTTAGGAGTCACCTTTGCCCAGCTGCAGGGTAGTGACGGTAATTCACTAAAGGCAGGATGAGCAGTATTTGTAACCACAACGCCATACAGCTCTAATATTTGAGAACAGTTGTTCTGCTCGGATGTCTTGGTCTGTCTAGTAGGTTTGTCTAGATTTGTCACATCCTTAGAAAAACTAAAGCACTGTCTCAGTGGTTTTAAATTAATTTGTTCTTGCAACTGGGATTTAACAGTTCCATTGAAGCAATTATTATTTAGTACAAGTGTATATGAGAAGCTACCTGTCAATGAGTACTTGGGGAATCCTCAGTATGCAGATCACTGACCTGATAAACTGCAGCAGCTCCGAGGGAGTTGTTAAGGTCTGTCGCATCAATGAGTGTGTAGGGACTCTTTAATATGTGGATTATTAGGACAGTAAAAATGTATGCAGCCCATTGTGTCAGTGCAGCTGTTCCACATGAGCATTAAGATACTGCGCAGCCATACACAGTGCTGCAGAGAAGTGGAAGGCAACTAAGCTTATGCTGCAGCCATGATTTTACATTAAAAAAGGGTTCTTTTTAAAACATTTTCCCCAAATAATGGAAATGAGTCCTCATCCACAATTAATTTGAAAAAATGTCTAGCACTGAACTTAAGGGAGAAATTGTTTTTAAATGGTGTTTACATCTAAAGGGATGTTGTGTACATGAAGCATGAAATTGTAGGTTTTGATGTCAGAATTTTAAACATGATTTTTCCATTTGTCAAAACCTAAAATAAAAACAGTTTTCAGGTACATGCCCTAAAACTGCTGAAAAGCTGTCTGGTTTGTATTGGTCCCTTTACTCCTCTGTATCTGTCACGGGGGAAGGTGTGGAAACATGAGGAGTACACATTCATGCTCGTACTGTCAGAGGAAACCCACTATAAACATCCTCAAGGAGTCTGTAAGCCTTTCCCTAGTGTTCAAAAACACATCTTAAGCTTAACGTTTCACTTAATATAAGTGAGCAGTGGCAAGAGAGAAGTGCTGTGCAGCTCTCGTAGAGTTTTATTTCTAGGACAAAATCTGATCCCATCTCTTGTTTAACCATCCTCTGTACAGTCATCCAGAAGAGTTTAATCGATTGTCCACTGTAATGTAACAGTGAGGTAATGATGTACCTGCATGTTTGGTTTTAGGACAGCACTGACTGGATTTGTGAGATTATTTTTTTTCCAGTTTACTAATGGGATGAATCTGAATTTTGCCCATTCCAAATTCAGATTTGAAGAAGCCGGAGATGCAGTGGTAGCATTTTAGGCACTGAATGCTAACTTCTCTTAAACTGAGGCAAGCTGTGAAAAGCAGATTTCTTGGCAGGATTTGTCAGTATAAGTTTACACCTTTAATATATCCTGAGAGTCTAAAGGCTTCTGAAATCACTTGTCTTATTTGAAAAAAATATCCCATTATATCTATTACTCCTAGTCTTTGAAAAATAACATATTATAGGTAGCTGTTATCACTGTTATCACTGTTACCAGATCAAAAATAGAAGAAAAGTAAGAACAATAAAATACTAATAAAATGAGCAAGTCATTGTGGTAGAATTACATGATATGATCACATCAAGCAGACTATCAGAATAACCAAATTAAACTGTCTGTGTAAATTATAACAAGATGATTACTCATTTTGTTAGGAACTCCAGCTTTGCAGCTTTTCCAGGGTCAATTTATGACCAGAAGTTTGTTAAGGACCTGACATTTAAATGAAACTGGCCGATGCTTTTTTTTGTTATCTCAGTGTCTGTTATAAAATGTAGTTAGGATGGGCCAATTGTAATCCAGTGAAATGCGTACAAAAGCCACATTTCCAAAATGTACATATGGCCTGCATCCTCTTCAAGCAGAGGTTCCCAAAACTGTAATCTGGAATAAATGTGGACAGGCTTTGCTTTGTACTTCGTCTTCCACGGCAGAAACGCAGCTATTTTGTACCCACGTTCCAAAGAAGCACTTGCTGAAGCAACTGTGGAGAAATTTTGAGTGATGGCTTTCGTGATCTGTTAAAGCATACTCATTCTACAAATGTGGCACAGAAGGTTACTTTATGCTTTTACTCAGATCATCTTATAATCAAAATACAGAGTGAAAGCAGATGTGTAAAGTCATAATTTGTAATAGCAGTGAAAACAGCAAATGTTTCAGGAGATACATGCAAGTTATTTTTGTCGATATTATACAACATATGAATAATTCATTATGAAATACAGCTATTATTTATAAATAAATAGCCATCTGCAGCACCATACTTGATATTCCGTAATCCTACTGATATCAGTGAGAAATGTTTTGCATGTCACTAACTCAGCAGAACTGTTTTCACATTATAAGTGCTGCTTCTGTTTTAGAAAGTTTTTGGAGAACTTCTTCAGGTTTGCGTTCAGTATATGTGGAATAATAAAAGTAATCAATTAGTTTTGTCTGTCAGGTGCCAATGACTGGTGTCACTTGTCGCAGAAATTAGAAATAATGAGGAAATTTTCCACTACTGGAGTGTTAAAACAGTGTATTTTCTTCTGCAGTCACTTCCGTGTAGATTTTCAGTCTTTGAGATACTACAGTTCCCTGGGGTTTTATCAAAGTGTTGGAGGTAAATTTCAATAAGAGATGATCACTATTGTACTGTGATTCTAAACAAGTTCAAAGTAGTCAAGCAAAAGTATCTTACGACATGAGTGTTACAGAAGTACCTATTTATGTCACTAATTTATTGTTGATTGCAGCTATGGTCAACTTGCTGTCTCGTAAAATCAGATTATAAAAATGCAAAGCTGATTTAGCTTTACATACCATTCCCTAAGACTTCTCATCTTGGTCTTTTCATTGACTCCAGCCGGTCTTTGAAGCCAAAGGAACTGGCAGTGGCAGGTAGGAGCCAGCACAAGTAGATCTATGTAGTTAGAATGCTCTTGCAATTAATGCTGTTTAATAGCCATTCCTTGTTGTGTCTAATGCCTTGCGTAATCTAGCTTGCAGTTAACCAGCCCATGCCTGGGTATTTATCCAAAAGAAAAGGCAAAAAAAATATCCTGTCCATCTGCCATGGAAAGTGCTGCTTTGATTCCTGCCACAAGAAAGTTAAGCAGTATTGCACAGATTGATACAGCCCTTTTTCAGTGAAAGAGCCAATACTTTTGTTTGTGGTTGAAGTGGCAGTATTTTCTGTTTTAAGTGCATTTTCTCTTTAAATATGTCACCTACCTTCACTACGTCTCTGTTGGACTTTTAATTAATCTGTATGCAGAAGCTGGATCATGTGAGAGAATGTAGCAGCCACTTGCAGAGGCAGAGCTTTATGGCTCTGTGCACATGCATGGTGTTGTGACTGCTCCATTGAGTGGGCTCACGTCAGCACAGACCATTGGCAACCCCATGTATTGTTGTAAACTCCAGGCAACTTGCACAATTGTTTCACAAGCACCACCACCAGTGCTTGATCTCTGCCTTGGAAAGGGCAAGTATCTCCTAGGTTAATGTGCTTTCTTTTGGTGGCAGTGTTCTTAGTCACCTTAGAGATTTGTGGCAGGCTGTGGGATCAGCCCACATAGGTGGAACTGTCAACGAGAAAGAGGTCTTCCTCTACCAGAATGTAAGTCCTGCAGATGGTACCCCTCTGTATGAGCCCCATTCCTGAGAATGACAGAATTGGCACCTACAACTGCTTTCACATTTCTGCCATGTATTCACTTTAGTATTGTCTCCTGCTTTGGGAAGGCATACTTCATTTTTGATCCAACAAGGAACTCGAGGACTGCTTCTAAATTAATGATGCTTTGTGATAAGTATTGCTCTAAACACCCATGATGCGTTTGTCCACAGGGACAAGAATTCAAAGGGTAAAAAGAAGCTCTTCACACTGCAACTTCCTCGAAATTTATTGTAAAATGTACATTTTGATTTTAAGGGATACTGAAATCGAGAGAAACGAAAAGGTTCAGATTCCATTTTATGACTCCTGTATGGCATGGATTGGCAACAGCCTTTACAGCTGTTGCTGTGGCTGAGGGCAAAATCTCTGTAGATATCATTTGTCTATAGGTAGGATGAAGTGAAATAGATGACATACCTTAGTGAATAAACTATTGCAGAACGGTTTAATAGAACCTTTCTTTTTTCTCTTTTCCAAATGCTGTTCAACTTAGCTTCTAAAAGTGCAGAGCGACACTTGAACTGAGAAATGAAAGCTATTTAAAGGGCTGTGAGCGAAGTGACAAATTTGTCCTCGTGACATGGACATGCGCAGCCTATTCTGTATAACAGAACTACCATTTATGCAAATAGGGTGAAGCAGGACACAGGTCTGGGAGTCATTTGTGAGTTTTTCTGTATGAAGGTCTTAACGTTCGAAATGAAGTCCAAATACAAACCTGTTATTTAATCACTGCGCTTCACCCACAAATTTTGCTCTAGTAAAGCAAGATTACAAAATATTCCAATAATGTTTGTATTCTAAAGTGCCTTCATTTCTGTTTATGTATATTCAAAAAATACATTTGTGTAATGCGTATTAAGGATTTGAATAAATGCTTGGAAATGGATTTCTTAATATGCTCATTATGTTTCTGAGCCTGCTAATTCTTTAAGGAAATGAAGAAAAAATAATGAAATGATGTTACACAGGTACTTAATTTTTTTTATCTCTGATACTATTCTGGTAATTAATGTCTGGTTTATGCAAACTAGACGATATCTCTTACTGGACACATTACTGTCAAGAAAATATTACTTGCCTTAATTATCAGTAATGAAGCAGGGATAAGCTGCTCACTTAGATATAATATATCTAATGACCTTTTCAGCTAGAGGTTGTGATGAAAGGTATCAGTTTCACAAATTATGCCTCATTCAGTTTCTGGCCTTTGTCTAGATTAATGTTTTGAGGATGAGTTTTAAAGTCAGACATAAATTGTGTTTGGTGTTTAAAATTGATTTAGTGTCTTGCTTTTAGTACATCATTTTCTCTCTTATAAATTACACCAAGCCTCATTTTTATCTTCATGTTTCATTATGAAAGTCAATAGTTAAGTCTAGTCTTGTCTTATTAAGTACTGCTGTATATTTTGACAACAGTAACTGGCAGAGGAAAGCTTAAATAAGCGCTGCAATATGAAGGCATATCATGAATTTTAAAAAGCTTGTTATCAGCAATGTTTACTTTTTAAAACTTTCTCATCTAAGTGTTGCTTTCTAATTCTTAACTTATAGTCCAATTTAAAGATATTATCTTTGTTAATAGTTATTGTTAGTAGCATTGTAAGGAATTATATAGGTAAAGTTAACCACCTTCCTTTTTTTTTTCTCTACGTGCTCTGTAATATGATCATTTCCAAAGTATCTGATTAATTGTGTAACTATGCTAGCTTGTAAGTGAATATTGTTTCCCCTAGGAAATGTTTCCCCGTGTTCCGAATGACTCAGGTCAAAATGAACTTCTGCTGATGCAGTGTATTCGGTGAGCCATTTGAGTCCATGACCTAGATGGGATTCAGGGGTTTTTTTGGCTGATTCAGCAGTGACATCAAGAATGAATCTAGCAGTCAATTTACTCTGAAGGATGGCACAGTGAGGTGGCTTTTAGTAAATTCTAAAATTTCAGTGTACATCATCACCTTTTAGAAAATAAGCTCTATTTTGTTCCTCTTTTCTGACTAAATCAGTAGGAACTAATTAATATTGTATTGCTTATACATCCTGCATATTTGGTTTCAGGCATGGATGTAATTTAGAAAAAATTCTGTAGTAAAGGATCTCATCTGTATTGGTTAAGAAAAGAAGATGGAGCACGATCATGCACTAGATCTACCTGACGTATGTCGTGTTTGATCTGTAATAAGCAGTGTGGCCACGGATTAAGTCAAACAGCAAACACAAAGTTCATTCCTGGGACAGTTCAGAAGGTCATTTGTGCCCACTGCCAGCTTCCACTCACATAGCCAGCCCTTCAGCTGGGTCCAGCATAGAGTAAGTAGTGAGCTCTTGTAACTGAGCCCTTCACAGTAGTTAGGATAGACGTGTTTTAGGTCTTGGCTCAAATGTGAAGCAGTTTTTCAGTATTCTGAAATAAGACAGTTGAGGTGACAGACACCACAGATAAACAGCACTGGTCTTCTAAATACGTCTTAAATAGTCTTTAAAAAAAAATAACATCTCGCTCTTCAAAAATGTTCTGTTTGAGAACAACAAATTGTATTTGCTTTATGCTTTGAGCAGCTTAGTGTGGTGCTTTGGCAGACACAACCTCGTCAGAAAGTGCACAGAATATCTTCAGTGGTAGATGTGCCACCATTTTGGACAACGTTTTTGGGTTTTTTTGTAATGAGGTAAAGCAATTAAACATTAAGTGGGACACTCAAAGTGCTATTATTATGAAAGCAGCAGCAGTGAATGTAAAAATTAAATGTTAATCTTATTCTTCCCTGTCAGAAACCATTTTATTGTGTTAACGAACAACGAAGACAGGAACTAAGTCAAAGAATAGCTACAACAAGTGTGTTATCAATAGTGTGTCAAAATGAGTTGGAGTCATTCATATGAACTAAAAGAGTGCTTAAATATATCAAAACCAAAGCCAATTATTTAAAAGACTGTAAACAGAGTGGGAAGAAGCAGAGAGAAGGAACAACAACAACAACTTACCAAGTGGAATAAATTGAAAAATTGCTGGGGATACTGGAGAAACTAAGAAATGAATTTTAGAAGCAGTAACTTAATAATTAAGTAGTTATCTATTTAGTGTGAGAGTTTGGAAATATCAAACAAACACAACAAATCATTTGAAATAATGTAATATATTAACATGCCACTTCTCTCCATTCTTTCTGCTGCTTCATTAATATCTATTTCACTCAACCATTTTTTCAACTTTGTGTATCAGCTGCTGTGTACTTTTAATCCTTCTGATCTCTTCTTAACTGTGTCACTGCCAAAATGGACAAAAGATAATTAATCAGTCAGTAATCATCATTTAAGGTAGATGTCGTGAGCTTCCACTGAAATAGGAAGTAAACTTCCAAAGTGTTTGTGGATCTAAAAAACTTCTACACATGTAATCTCTCTCCCAGCCTTTACAGAGGATTCATATAATCGATCACCCTTCCCCTCCTCCCCTCCCAAGATCTGTAAAACAAATATTCTTCTGTTAATATTTTCAGTTTCTTGTGCTAGAAGATACAGGGTTTTTGTAGAATGCATGAAAAGACGTACGCACATATGTAGCATGCATGACAAGAAGTATGAAGATCACTGCTGCAAATTAAAGGCTAATTAATTGATCATAATATGGTGATTGGAAAAACAAAGTCCATTAGACTGAATCTCAGATCACTCCCTGAAAAATCCCATTTCCATTTTAATTTTAGTTAACTGAACAACAAACATTTTCCCTTTACTTAGTTCTATTTTCCTTGGTACCACTTATACGTTCCCCATAAAGTCTCTGATTAAAATACATGGCCCTACTGAGGGAGAATTCACACAGTATCCTCTCCCTCTGCGTGAATTACAGACAATTCTTGTGGCTGCACATGCTAGTCTTGAGTAGAAATGGCAATTAGACCTGTCTCAAGATTAATACATGGGAACTTGTCTGCTGCTGTGGCCTCTTTGCTAGGCGTAAATGCAAACTTCATGAAACCCTTACTCTGAAAAAGCGTTTGCTACAACTTACTTCTACAACTTTCTTCAGTCCTGGTTCACATGCCAGCCACAGGAGTCAATTGCAGACCAGATCAGGGAATCACTAAAAACCTTCCTTGTATTAAAACCTATAAGGGTCCTATGCTGCTCGTTAGTTACCTGACATAACTGATGCTCCAGCAAAGTGGCTGGAGTGCAGGTTAAATAGCTGGTGCCTATAACTAAATTAGATATTCTCAACAAAACCTGACTCTAAGATAAGAATTACACTGATTCACTCTCAGCTGGCCTCAATCTACCCCCCTGCCTGGCACCCAGAATTAACCACAGGACTCCTGCTGATGTTAAAGTTAATTTAAATGCAAATCTAGATTAATCCCAGATTTAATCCCATGTTCAAAATGTTGCACATTACATACATTCTGCTTTTATAATATCAACTTGAGACCTAGGACTATAATCTTTCTCAAAAAATATAATTTGCAAGAGTAGTGGAATACTCAGTAGTTCCTAGAACTGTGTAAATAAAAGATTCAGTCTTTTACTTTTGGTTAACTTTACAAGACACTGTCTTTTAAGAGTAACTTTTGTTTAATGTAAAAGGGAAGCATTGGAGAAGTAATAGGAATAGGATGCACTGCAAGGAAGAAAACGTGAATATGAGTTATAGCATCATAAATGAACAAGTAATTGTGAGGCCGAACTTGTGGGAGTAGAAAACAAATTGTATCATGAAATTGTATTCAAATTCATGATTACCTCACCATAACAGGATAGTAATATTTTGGAATACTGAATTTCACGGGGTATCTTTATTGAATTTCAACCTGTTTTTTTGCTATAAAGCACTCTTTTAGCCAGCCACATCGTTAGGGATAAACAATGATCTTCATTCTTAAGCAGTCATGGATTACTTTCCACTGCTTGTCAACTTCCAGTCATTTGTTGGGAGAATACCCTCATTACAGTAGTCGTAGTGGCAAAGTAAATATCTATTTTAAAAACAAAGTTACAACATTATTATTAAATAATGCATTTTATTCTAGCATTATTTAGTCATTTGAAACGGAAAGTAAGCCTTAAATTGAAAAATAACCCTTCAACCCCAAAATAGAGATATTATTCTATCTGAAGAACTGTAAATACAATTGATCTTAGTAATGTTGTTGATTTTTTCAATTAGTGAAAGGTCATGGGAAGAAATTAGTGTCTGTTGAAAGGGGTGAGAATCTGTGTCCCCATGAGTTACGTATTTCTGTACTAATTATCTTTACATTTACATGGGAAGCAGTAAGTGATGTTTTCCAGTTTTAAGAATTTCTTATGCAGATGGGCAAGCATGGAAAGGAGGTATGCCTGAATTTGTGTGGGTTTTTTTCTTCTTTTAATTACAGCTTAGAATACTTTTAATGTTGGGTAGCTTTTCTACTTGTTCATATGTAGTAGGCCAGTAGCAACTCTACCTTGACTTCTAATACAGGCTGGTACCCACTGCTGGGGTCTGCAGTATCTTACCTCTGTGAGAAGTCTTCTTGTAGCTCTTCTTTTGGAAGGATTTGGGTGCTGATCTGTTCCATTGGAAAATCTTCAGAGATCCAGACCGGATGCAATATATAGGACCAACCTGAAAATAATCAAGT
Organism: Tympanuchus pallidicinctus; assembly: GCF_026119805.1. Classification (NCBI taxonomy): domain Eukaryota; kingdom Metazoa; phylum Chordata; class Aves; order Galliformes; family Phasianidae; genus Tympanuchus; species Tympanuchus pallidicinctus. The sequence goes on from NW_026294747.1 coordinate 1,790,066, forward strand.
TTGTTCCTTGTAGCCCTTGTCCTGCAGGAGGTCTGAAAACATTAGTGTGGTGAAGAAGTTTCCTTCAGAACTTCCTTAAAAGCAAATTATTATTGATTGTAAAAAATCTAATGAAGAGAGAGCTTTTACTGTGGAGGTAATCATAGACAGACAGTCACGTTTAAAAAGAAAAGCAGACAAATCACACTGCAACGCCAAAAACACTCCCATACCGTTGAGGCAAAAAAAAATATGTGATCACAAAGAGGGTGGGTAGAAAGCAGCTGTATCATATTCATGTTTTTATGCTTCCCTCAGAGGAGTGTATTTGAAACAGCGTTGCTCAAAGGGGAAAAATGTGTTTAAAAAAAAGAAGTACGATTGTGAAATTTTGTGTTTTACAAATTTACTCGTATCATAACCATAGATAGAAACAAAAGATCTTCTTGTTTCTATACCTACAGAAAAAAGGCTGGCAGTGATGAATCATTAAATTGCAAAATACATGTGAGATGAAATTTTAAAAGATGGTTAAATAAAGGAAACAGTTTCATAAGGATTTCGTTTCAGAAAAGGAATTATTAAGCTGTCATTGGCTGTATACAGAATTGGATACAACACCATATTTGTAAAACAACAGAAGCTTAGTTTTGGGATGGAGTGCAATAAGGTATTATTTTAGGAAAGGAACGATACTCAAAAATTGAAATTGAGTGACAGAAAACAAAACACGATGTGTGTGGCACTAAGTGAAGGTGGTGGAAACCAATGTCTGTCAGTAAAAAACATGAGCCATTCATCTGCAAGAGGGCAAGATTAGAGCTGTGCATGTGAAGCAGTTGTGTAAATGCAAACAGTAATGTAAAGATAGCAGCAGGTCGTGCTGATCATTCTGTCAGATATCTCCCATTTCTCATTACGTGCCGTGTGATATCAGCTGTTCTGCTGCAAACTTGCAGCATTTTAAATGGTGGGAAAGAGGTTGTTTCATTGCGTGTGCAAGCGGTGCCGTCTCTCCACAATTCAGAAAGGGAGTCAGAAAGTTCCTCAGAGGCCAGTCAGTGTGCTTTAACTGCTTTACCTCCCAAGGGCCGTGCATTTATTTAGCTTCGTCTGGCAAAAGTTACGGATGGGTTTTCAAGAATCTCTTCTCCTAGCCGTAAAGATGAATAGAAGCCAAACTTTCTGATGTATCTTTGATATGTAATATGTTCCGGATTGCACAGGAGGATGACTAATTTTTATTCTAATGTCCTTGGGTTTTTAAGCTTATCTCTTCAATACTTGGTGACGATGTCGTGTGCATTTGATCTGTAATCACAGTGAAGCCACAAATAGTGATTGATCCATCACCACCACAAGCAGGAAGTGGGAGCCCCGTCCCTGGAGACATTCCAGGTCAGGCTGGACGGGGCTCTGAGCACCTGGTCGAGCTGTAGGTCTCCCTGTTCATTGCAGGGAAGTCAAACCAGATGGCCTATAAAGGTCTCTTCCAACTCAAACGATTCTGTGATTCAATGGGGGGAGGGGGGGGAAGGGGGGGAGAAGGAAAATAGTCCATTAATCTGTGCTTTCTTTGACCTTAAATGCCAGATTCTGATGGACACGATTCAAACAGCATGTATGTGCAGGTCATTAGAAGTTTGGTTTTACTGAAGAATGTACAGCAAGTTTATCGTCCTGTGATTTGCCACAGATAGACTTGGTGCATATTTGGAGAAAAATTGGTCTTTTCCGTTTCCCAGCTGAGTGCTATGCCAGCATATTGAGGATTTGAACATTCTGCCAATGTGATTGTTCACCTTAGGATGTGAGTCTTTCTGGCTACTGCAAACTAATTTGACCCATGAGGAATGGAATAAGTTGTTTCACTAATTACTACCTGCATTTCCAAGTTGATGGAAGATTCCAAGTTGGAGGTTTTTTTTTATTTTTTGTTGTAATAGAAGAGGCTTGAAAGTGTGCATAGCATTTCCCTAGTTCAAAGGAAGAGCAAGAGTCAGCTTTTGCAGAGCTAAAATCTAAACTAGGAGATTCTCAGGCCGTGTCTAATTTCTTCTTAGGAAGAAATAATGTCTTTACTTCTTACTGCAATCTCATGCACTTAAAGTTCTCTAACAGCATTTGTATATGGCTTACTGACATCAAACCTCTCGGAATCATGGATGAGCCAAAAAATTGATGCTTGGTTTGTACTTGTAATTCATGATTTCATGAGTCAAAAGAATGTCTCTAAAAGCAGCTGTGTGCTCTTTGGCGGGACTCAGCCCTTAGAACTAGCATCTAAAATATTTCAGGTGAGCCTCAGTTAAGACTCAGCATCTACATGAGTTACAAGATGGTCCTATTAAACTGATTTTTCCTTACATGTTGCACAGACAGCATGTAAACGTATCTATGGAACTGTTTTGTTAGCAGAAATGTTCCCAAATACTTCTTCCCCCAATACTAAACTGTATTAGTTGAAACCTAAAATGAAAGGGTGCTTCACCAATGCTATATTAATGATCCCTTTCTGAGTGCATATACTTAAAAATATAAGTTAGAAAGGGTAGTGGTTAAATATTTTTAAAAAGTCTTTATAGCATCATTTGAGCAATGTCAAATACAATTTTTATTTTTAAAGATTTTGTTGGAATTTAGTCTTTGGAAATATTAATAACAGCTTACAGCAGGTAGGCTATAAAATAACACTGTATGCTGTCTATTTAGTTTCTGGTTGAAAAAGCACAGCAGTACTTTAGTTCATTACCTTTGAAAAAAACAGTAACAAGATAATACAGCTGCCTCTGATTAAGATGTAAATTCTTTCTAATTAGAATGTAAATTCTTACATTTAAATGAAGACATCAATTGTCAGGATGCCATATGATATCTTATTCCACCTTGCCTGAATGAGGCCCTCACTGTTCATCTATGGCACTAAAATAGTTTTGCAATCCCTTTGTTCTCTGATTCTTGTAATATTCTCTCTTCATGTTCCCTTTACACATTGCTTTTGTTTGTTTTCCCCCTGCATCTGATATTGTTGTGTCTTGGGATTTTGCAGAAATTTGGAATGAAAATTGAGTTCAGTCAGTGCCAGTATTTGCTTGTGCCTCAATTACTTCTGCTGAATTTTCCTCAATGCAAATCAGGCAGGTTGCATAAAGTGGTGCATGTATTTGAAATAATTAATTTTCTGTAAAATGATGGATCAAGTCCAATCAACCTTCAGGAAATCTAAATAAAAGAATAGAGAATTAGAAATTAATTAACATTTTGCGTTGCTAGTACTTTATTATGCAGTCTAAACTATAAATAATAAGTTGGGTTTTTGAGCATAACTTTTTGTTATGAACTGTTGATGATAACCTTTGACATAATCATCTTGTTAAAATATATCAGTGTAAGTATACTAACATAAATTGAATGCCACAGAAGGCATTGCAAATTAACAACATATTTTAAAGTAGAAAATTACAAGGTACGCAGAGTTTAATAATTGACCCGTTAATTATTTCTGTATCTAAAACTCTTCCCAAAGTTGAGGCAACGTTCATCTGCTAGTTGATTTTAGAAGTGTTTAATTTGGTGTCGTAGGGGCTGTGACACTGTTTTTAACTGACAACATATCTTGGATTTGATTTCGTTTTTTAAAAAGCCTGTTTCTGATCTCCTATCTGTGCAGCAAAAGTTTACTTTCTTCTTACTGACATGTACCTTTTGTTGCTACTCAGAATCATTCTTCTTTTCCTCGCTTACGAGCTGTGATAATTTTGATACGTGTTTCTACAGGGTGGTTCATGACAGTGTGACTCTGTGCATTAGTCTTGGTCACAGGCAGTGGCAGAATTTTTGCTCACATGGCCCAACTGTAATAAATTAGAAGAAAAAAATTTGAGGTAACGCACATATATGTAATCAATGAATGCATTGTATGAATACTATTCACAATGCCTTTCTGTACAGAAAGGTGCTGCTGGGAACCAGTTGGTTGTGGTAATACTAACTTATATGGTGACGCCAGTTAGATCGATATGACTGCAGGTTCTTAATTACTTACATAAATCTAAGTAGATTTTCAAGAATTTACTTAGATTTACTTAAAACATTGAACTTAGTGACCAGGTGAAATTGAGTGTAGTTCTAAAAAGTTGAAAATATTCCCGTAACAATAGTTAGAAAACACTGGTATTGGCACTGTTTATAGTTCAAGGGCTCTTGCCATAATATCTTTCACAAAGAGTATTGCAATGGTTTTCCCACACTAACTGTAGCAGGTGTTGCTTTAGTAGCAAACACAAAGACTGAGCTTGTGTGTTAGGAGAGAGTCATAAAGGAGTCTCTAATGTTGGGTTTTTTTAGGTTGTCACAAGCAGAGAAGCACGTGTTAGAAAAGTGTGACTTACTGAATACAAATATTTTATTTACTTTTCTCCTTTTACCCTTCAATACAGTATATTCCTGTATTAGATGGTTATAATACAATCTCAACAAAACTTAAAACAAAATGCAGTCTTTTGAATCTCATTTACTCAGAAAGGAACTGTAAAATGCTAACTTTTGCATCCAAACATGCCATTTCTTATTTTGCAGTTATCAGAAATAGCACAAAAGGATTTACTCCTGTGGGACCTCCAGGCATGCAAATGGTTCATCATTTGGTACACAAGTAGCGTTGTTATACTGAGCAACTAAAGTGTGCCTTTAGTAATTTGTAATTTGAAGCACTGTGGAAATTTTATAATTCCCAAGAATTAGGATATCTTGCACATGACAGTCTCCAGTGCACAATTAATAAATTTGGGAATCTTGAGTGATTCTGACAGTTTTTACAACAAACATATTGAAAAATTGAATGTATAAATGGCATCAAAGTTGGTGTGATGATGTATTCTCCATTGTCAATCCTTAGTACTGTAATTTCAGAGAAAACTGGTGAAATACTTCTGTATCTTATATGGAGAATTTACTCTAAAATGCAGTTTGCTATCCGCTTGTCTAGGTTAGAGGAGAATTGCAGTGCATATGAATCTGTACTCTTATGGAGTACGGTTTTGGTTTTGTTTAAATATGCCCTTGAAAAACATTTAGTTGTAGGGAAAACTAATGCATTTTGTTAAAGGAAAAAAATATACCATGGTCTTCAAGAAATTCAGTAATTTCAGGTGGGGCTAATCATTGCCATCTAAGTGTTAAGAAATGACTACGTGTTCAGTAAGTGGCAGAGAAAACAAATTCTGTTTTTTGGAATTATTGTATTTAACTGTATAATTATTACATATATATATTTTAGAATGGTTTGAATGCTGTATTTTCATCTGTACCATTCCAAAACAGATAATGGATTAGCAGTGAGTTTCATAATGGCTGGTAATTCCCTTACTGGGCAAGCGGGAAATAACTGATTGGTTTGACAAGTATATTGAAAGTGGTAGAGAGTAAGATATTTTCTCCCAGTTAGAGTGACATCCAAAAAGCATGGTACGGATGGCACAGTAAAAGAAATAAATGTGTGTACTGAATATTTTCCATATGTAAAATCAGCTGAAAGTCTGTAGAGACTGAGCAGATTTCTAGACTTTATGGAAATTTACTAGAAAAATAACAAAAGAGCAGAAACCAATTCCTCCTTGAATTTGTGTTTGGTGCCTTTATTGTCTTCTATTTCAGTCTGCATTTCTTTAGGTATCTTTCTTTAGGAAAACAAAAATTTTCTCTGATGTTTCATTCTATTAATCAGCTTCACCAGCATGCCATTCATCACAGACAAATTGCATTTCTGCAGCTTTCCTTGCAGTCCAAATCTGTATTAGTTCTTTTTCCATGAAAGGAATCCCAGACTCTCCTCTTTCTTGCTGGAGTCTACTGCCGTATCAACAGATGTTTTAAAGTGTAAGCTTAGTAAGTTTGGGAAGTAATCCTATTTATACCCTGCCATTAACTCCCTCTCTAACACCATCTCTCATGGATGTATCTTTCTCAGTTCTGTCGAAAATCTTCATCACTCCTTGTCCTGTCTAGCTTGGAACGTTTCCTTTTCATGTGTCATTTGTAAGGCTCTCTGCACTGGGAGAACAGCGCTCTGTAACAACAGCTGTGTACTTCAGTTTGGTGTGATCCCCTCGCCAACGGAAAGGATCTCTTCTTTCTCCCTCCTTTTTATTTATTATTTTTCAGTATATTACATCACTACAGGCTAATGCTTGCATCTTGGGGGCTTTTTTCCAAAGCTGTGTCTTCTACATGACTCAGCATCATCAAGATCACCTTATTCATGTTTCAGTGCAGTATGTATTGAATCCTGCTATGTTACTACCAAAGTCCTCCAAGCTATTTCAGCTACATCGGTAAATCAGAATTTCTTAGTAACAAAAGATTTGTGTTGCCTCCTGGTGTTATTCCATCACTACTTGAATTGATAAGGGAACTTTGTAGAGCACACGTGTCATTGCAGTCAGCTTTTAGAACACTTTCACTAACCTTTGGGTTGAATATCAGTCTACTTTCCCTTTTACAAATGAATTGATAGGTTTGAGGGGGTTGTTCTGAATTTTGAAACATTTAAATACTTCACAAAACAATTTTACTTGTCTCCACCAAGGAACTGCAAGGCAAACTGCCAGAGTTTATTGTAGTAATCATTTGTCTCTACATTTGGTGAGGAAACAAAGACATCCTGCCATATTAATAGGGAAACATCTGCCCTTCAAAAGAGAGAAATCTGATTAAATAAAAGAGAATAACTTATACTGTCAGTACGAGAAAGAGTGTGGAATAATTAGTGAGAAATTATAGGTCAGGTGTAGGGTTTCTGTGACATTTTTGGTCTCTTTTATTAGTCCTGCCAGTTTTTGCCAAAATGTAGGCGTACATTAGAACTTAAGTTTAGACTCTCACTTTAGATAGACCTGTCAAAGACATCTGAAAGGCTGAAAACTCAGTGATGAAAAAAAATCACGTACTGTGATCTTTGTAGCAAGATTCCCATTGCAAAATGATGACTACCTTTTATTCCTCTGCAATCACAGGAGCAAAACCTTCTACCTCACACCCTGTGTTAGACAAGACAAAATTAATTAAATTTGTGTTTACAATACTTGTGTTATCCTTTTTTACTTAGAAGTGGAGAGGTGATGAAAACAGAAACAAGTACTGTGAGCAGACTTTTTGGTAGAGTAGATGAAAGTAGTGCTGAGTGTACAAATAGGTGCATAAAAGCAGTTAAGACAGTTACTTTGGACTTACACAGCCTTATTTTGCCTAGTGTGAACATTAGGTTTAGGCTCTTGTATATATTATGCCCAAAATATGTTGTCAAGAAGCCATCTTCTGAATAAATTTACTTGAATTACATAGACCAACTTGGTTTACATAGACCAACATATTTTAAAATAAACTTTTAAAATTATACAGAGTAGAAATGGCTTTTGAACACAGTCCATGTGTCTATAAATTTAATTTTCTTTATTAATTTTTTAAAAGGTTGAGAATTGGCTGCTTATATTTAGTAGTTAAGTAGTTAAGTAGTGATTCGTTTTTACAAATAGGAAAAGCCTTGTTGTTTTTGTTTGTTTTGGTTTGGTTTTGCATTAAGTTGGTAGATTTATATTCCAAGAATTAAGGCAGGCACTTCAGAAATGCAGCTTTCACCCAGTGCGGATCTCCATCTTTAACTTTCTCATTTCCATCAACTAGACTGCGCCCATCAGCCTCCATTGTTGCTGTAGTAAAGAAGTTGACACATTAGGAATTCAAAACAGGGACTTTTCTCTCTGAATTATGACTTGCAAATAATACGTGGTCTGATTTTAAGAAAGATGGTTTCCTGCACTTCTGTCTCCCCAGTTATATGGCTTTATCAGTTGACTCTTTTCTTGTCAGCAGTGAATTTCAGTCTTCCTACTCAAATGACTTGCTGATGCATCATGGCTTTTCCTTCTGCATGGATTTAGATGTAGCCTGCGCCGTAATACAGACCCAGAATATTTTTTATTTATGCCACAGACACTGTGCACTGTGTTTTGTCTGCTTCTAGACTGCCTGATTGTTCTGAAATCAGCATCTTACATGAAATGTATGATGCTTTTTGAAGAGGAAGTATTCCTTTCACTGTCTTGTGGTAGAGACCCAAGGAGAAGGTGGGATATTTTGAGTCAGTTTTCTTGAAGTGATTTACATCTACAAATTGGACCATGTTTCCAAGGATTTCAGCTCCTTTTTATCCACCGTATAGGAACGGGCTGCATTTGGAATTGAGTGGCTACTTTGGGCTGGCACTTTCTATTACCTTCATCAGAAAAATTAAATCATGATAGGCTGTGAATATTATTGGGTCATTTTGCTAAACATTCTCACAGAATTTAATTAACAGTGGAATTATTTTTTTACATAATTTACACCATGTATTCCCACTGAAGATGCTCAAAATAAGCAGTAAAATATGTTAGCATACAGGTACTGAATATTTTATGCAAATGTGCAGAATTTGAAAACACATTGTGAAATGGTCTTCTTCTAAGAGCACGTAGGTATCCCTCTCAGTGCAATCATTACAGCGTATCAAAATGAAGACCAAACCATACTCTTGTCAAACTCCTAATGAAAACATTAGAAATAAGCATAATTTCACTGATCAAGCTCTAGCTTGACAATGTCAATAGCAAGCAGACTATCACAATATGGTTCAAAAATGGCTTTGTTGCTAACTGGGAGTCACAATATAATTGAAGGATTCTTGAAAAAAAAGTGTCTGTTTATACTTGGAATCTGTTGTCATAAGGAAAAAGCAGATAGCAATTTTTCTCGTTCTTGTCTGATTTATCTCAGATTTTATGTGAAATACTCCTTTAATTTGCTTAAAAAGGGGTATTTCAGACAAGCTACATTTGTAACTTTCAATGTATCCACATAAAGAAAACTTTTCTCTTTGTATGCTCAGTATGACTTGAACAGGTCTCTAGAAGGACAAAGCTACACAATAATTTTAGTAAAATTATATAACCTTCCACGTCCATTGGGATATGGCATAGATGCTTAGGTGTTCCCTTCTGCTTCTTGTTTTTCTTTCTGTTTATTCCCTGTACCGTACATGTGCCTGTCGTTGCTCTCAGGTTATTCATACCAAAGCTATTTAGATGAGTTTCCCACCATCCAACCTTGAAGTGAAGAAGTCTTCTGTTTTCATTCTGTTAGCATAAAGTCAGCAGACTTGATCAGGTTGCTAAACTGGCTGTGTCAAAATAATTGTGATCTTGTCGTCACTATTAATGATTTTTTACAAGCACTAGGTAGTAATAGAAATAATGAAACCATTTTTAAAATAACCATAGTGGAGAGTGAGGGAGAAATGGCAAAGTACAGCATTATGTCACATGTTCTTATACATGTCTCCCCTACACCTCGTTCCTCCTCCTAATTATTTCTTCTGTCTTTTCGAGCGTTAGTGGGAAGAGAAAAGCGAGAGCGCATTTGCTAGAGGAACAGCAGTCTCCGAGTGGGAGTTATCATGCCCACACATAGTGCTGCTGATCCTACTTCATCCCACTTACCGCTGTATTTTCATTATAAGCTTGGATTCTGTTTCCCTCTTTATTACAAGGATGTTACAGTTCTTTATTCTTCACTGACAGCTGGCAACAGGTAATGCTGGCTGTTATTTTGTTCACTCTAGTCAAGCACATTCATTTCCAAATATAACCATGTTTTGTTTGCTGTATTTTGTTCTTGGTGTGGTTGAATGCCATCCTTGGAAAGATGTGCATTGAGCTAGTATTGAATAAGTGGCTTGCCTTCGGCATTCATGAGTAAATTCTGTAGTTTTTGTTTCAAGGCTTTGACATGTCATCAAGTGTAAATCTATTCTAATGCCAAAATCCCTCTTGATGTCTGATGCCAATCAGTAGCTTTTCATCTTGAAAAAAGGTAGTGAATAATTTGCCCTGCGGATATTACACAGATACCATATATGGTAAGAAACAAAGAGGGGAATCCCATACCCATTTTTTAAATTCAAATAATCATGTTAAACCAGTTTGCTTTCCTAAATACCATTGGTAGTCTGGTACATTTTCTTGCTTTCAAGTGAATATTGAATACTTGTCTAATTTGCATATTTTCGATGTGTGGAAACAATATACTCTTTCTGCTGCAGTATTTTATTTCATGAGCAGTAGCCAACATGCTGAAATATGTGAATTTTATTACATTTGTTATTTTAATAGGAAGCTCGAATCTTTTACCTCTTTCAGCTTCATTAGGTTTTTTTTGAAGAAAAAATAAATAAAAGGCATTTGCTGTGTAGGAAGGTCAACATTTGCTTTGTGAACGCAGTTTGCACCCATGATTTTGAATTTCAATGAACTGTAAGCCCTAAGAGTGTTGAATTAAAGGCATAAAACACTGTAGTTCACTCGAGAGCTCAAAAGTATGTAATTTCTTTCCTTATAAAGGAGGCCTACTGAAAACCTAATGAACGTGTTTATATAGCTGAATGGCACTCATATAGTTGGTACTCTGAAGAAAGAAGCAAGCAGAGCTTTGTATTTAACTCCTTTTCAGACTGAAATATTACAAGATTTTAGGGTGCTCGGGACTGTTGTGATTACCTAATCTGACCTCCTGTATAACGCAGGTCGTGGTATTTTGCACAGTAATTCCTGCATGAGGGCAGATACATTCTTCAGCTGTAGTAGAAGTTTTTGTTCTGAGTGTGATGGGCTTCAACTACCACCTTATGTTAAGTCCCATATTATTCGTACTATTAATACCAATATAGGAGATTTTCCTCATAACTTGTAGTTATAGCCTTTCACCCAACATTACTCAAAACAATTTGCATACTTCAATTAAACTTCAAGATGTTCGTATTTTTAAATGGCAAGTCACGTATATCATTTCCAGGTGCTCAGGAATAGCAGTCGTAATCTTTTGGTTTAACTGATCATAAGACATTCATTAGCCGATTCACTAACCAGGGATGATTTTAGGCTGAAAAATCAGATGATAATTCCAGGGAACTCAAATTGATGTTTAAAGGTTTTGGTATTGATTACTGGGGTTCAAGTTGCCATTCTAAAATCATCAAGAGTGCTGCGTTGCATATTGCATGCATATATTGCCTGCCTTCATGCATAAGAGACCCCAAGGAACTGTTAACAACTAAGTTTATATGGGAAATCATCCATATGTTATTTAATTGAAGCATTCATTAAGGAATGAAATGCAATTGTTATCCAAGCCTTGAAAACTAAAATTTGTTTTGGAAAAATATAAAAAATATTTTACCTGAGAAAAATATCTCTTAGCATTAAAAGTAGGCAAAGATTAAGTAATGATCAAGGGTAGGATTTTGCTAGATTGGGGTTAATTGTTGACCTCTGCAGAAATATATTCTTTAATACTCCTTGACAGTTTACTTCTAAATCTTGCATCTTCTCTGAAGGATCCAACAATAGGACTGACAGTCTGGTAACTAACCACTAAAGAGTAAGTAACCAAGTAACAATATGCCATTTTCCATTCCATTTTCTTCCATGTGATAAATTGATCACCTGCTTCCAGTTAATGCCAAGATATTGCCAGCACTTTTTACAGTTTTGTTCAAACTCAAGTGGATTTAGCAATGGGACAATGACTGCAGCATAAATAAAAAATACTGCACTCTATATCCAGTCTCTACAATGCTACTCAGTGCTACTGAGTGCTACTTTATAGAAAACTGTATGCAATCGTTCACTAAAGTGTTTTGCTGTTATACTATTTTTGATGTTTATAAAGGTAAATCTTTATAACGTAATGATATAATCAAGTAGGAACCAGTGAGCCATAGGGACCCATAAGTATACAAATACAGGGAGCAGATATTCTTTACTCTATCCAAACAGACACCTGGCAGAGAATAAACATATAGCATGCAAGTAAAACAAATAGAGAAATTGACACCACCAAATGTCGTATTGATGGATTATTCCTCTGTTTTCATTTGGGGAGAGGAACTTAAACGATAAGCTAAATTAAGAAAACAAAAGCATTGAGCCCAAAAGGATGCTGACAATGGGGTTAGAGAACAGAGCACATAGATGTTATGCAAGGCAGAGGATTAGGAAGTGAGAGGGTTGGGGCAAACTGTACAAGGCAGAGGAATACTGCCCAAGTACGAGCTTTTCTGAATGTCCAAATCTCTCTACTTCAGTGTCTTTTCCTACAGTTCTGCAGTCCAGTTAGGTATAGGTATTTTCTTCCTCCCTTTTTCTTCTCCAAGCAGATTTCCTACTGTGGGGTAAGAACATGGCTTGGCACCTGTGGGTCATTATGCTGCAGAATGTACACAGCTGAGAAAAGCAGTCCCTGGATGGCCTGCTTCTGCTGAAATCCAGGCTGCTAATTTCTGGGTGATACGAGAGATCTCAGGACTGGAAAAATTGGGTTTTCTCAGTTGTGAAATCATACATTGCATAGATAGATTGGAGAAAGAAATAAACTGGAGAAAAATGGAAATATATCTTGAAGAATCAACAGGATAATAATGACAAGACCCAACAGGAAAATAACTTAAAGGATCTATGAAGCTCTAGAGTGAAGGAAAAGAGAGTGTCCAGGGGTGCTCATTTTTGATGTGGATAGGTAAACTGCATACTTCAAGAGTTACATTAAGAACGAACTATTACATTTCATGGGGCTGGAAGATTTATGTGACTATTAACATTTTATTATTTACTTATTTTACATAGTAAATTGAAACGTATATTAGTCTTTCAATTCCGACCACCATGTAAAATAATTCAGTAAAAAAAGTTAACTACTTACTTTTCAATTTACTTTTAACGTTTGATCATCAAATAGATCTAATTTCTTTAGTCCAAAGGTCATGTTTAAGCTATGGGTTACCACCTTCAATCGAGCTTGGCTTCACCAGAGGCCTCATCTCACATTGCTAAGTGACTACGATGAAGCTGCATTCAGTGACACTGAGCATGGACGTAATCTGAGATCTGGATGTAAATGTTTTGTTTGGATTCTTTAGTTTTCCGCTCTACCACGGCAGGAAAAGGACACACGCACTGAAAGCCTGTGGTCTCCAGGAACACTGCTCTGCTGCTGAAAACAATTATAGGGAATGGTTGCTGGGCAATCAGCCATCAAGTAAACTAAGGTCCCTAAGCTTTCCCATACTTATCTTGATTAATGATTTAGCTAGTCATAAAATACAGTGTATTTGTAATTGAAATAGAATACTTAATGTTCTCCAGCAGAAATAAAAAATATGTCTCGTGTAAAAGCTGGCGCTTCGGGTTGAAATAGGCTGTAATTAATATTATAAATAAAATCAAGTGATACAATTCTCTAGTATTTTGTAGTGGCAAAGCCTTTTACATTTACAACAACAAGTAATACAAAAAATATCGCATTTGTCATCATTTGCAGTTCAGTTGACACTTCACAATTTTATTTGATTTTTTTAAGATTGCTACCTGATTCTCAACTGTTGGGTTTAGGCAATAACAAGTTCTGATCCAGCTTTAAATAGTGTTCATAGAACGCTTTCCAAGCTGCATAGCACATGGATTGAGATCTGAGAGTCAAATGCTGCTCAGAACGGCCAAATATCGTGTTATACAAAATATTTATCAAATTTGTTTTCTTCTTCAGTGTAGCTACGTAGTACCTGAGCGTCTTGGTAGTAGGGAAATATCAAAATAAATAGTAGCATTTGGTGTTCTGTTTGAACAAATGAAAAACAAGTAGTCAAAACTATCTTTACCAAGTTCTATAAATGTATTTAAGGATTAAATAAAAAAAAAAACCTCACATATATATGAGATACAAATTGCCTTCAAAGTGTCCATGTAAATTTTCCAACAAAAATACGAAAGTGACATTCATTCACAATGTCAGAAGAATATTATTTTTATGCTTTGGCTCTACTGGCTTAACACATGCACTAACTTCTTCGTGATTTGTTCTATCTTAGGGCTATTTTCAGTGTAGTCTTTTTATGGGGCTACGTTGTGTATAAAAATACAGTTTTCTTGACATATAACATATGTTCATAGGACCATAAAAATGCTTCATCTTTTGAGGGCCCAGGATCATTAAAAATGTCTAAATTATTAAAAGACAAAGCATTTTATTTTTGTTGTGGTAAAAGTGTTCCATAGTTATCATCTGAAAATTGTTCTCAGAGTACAAGAACCACGGTTAGCTAATGTTAGCTGAACTTAGCTAGCTCAGGTGGATCGCCATAGCAAGTAAACTACACCTACATAATAGAAAATAAGTGCATTTGTGTCTGTGTGTGTATTATATATGTTTTCTATACATATACACTCAGTAGCCTTCAGAGGAAAAAAGGATTATCTACTTTAAATCTTTCACTGTTAGGTCTTATATGCACTCATGAGGTTTTGCTGCTTATTTATCTGCTTCCTACAATGTCAGAAGTTTTGCAAACACATTTTAAGACAAAGTCTTACTTGTGAAATGGTTACTACTGAAGTGGAAAATATGGCAAAGAGAAATGAGAAAGTGAGAATTGCCAAAAAGCAGGCAATTTTTTCCATACATATTATTATTAATTAAAGGTTCATCTTTATTTTGCACAGTTCTTTGTTATCTATCACTAGTAGGTAAAAATCCTCAATGATTAATTCATTCCACCTTACAGAGAGTTAATATACTGAACATCTTACAAGAAACCAACTTATTTAATTTATTAGGTACATAAGAAGCTTTAGAATGGGTAGTAGAAGGACTCTCTAATAGCAATCGAACAGGAAATAGTAGCAGTTGGTTTGAAGATCAGATCTTCTTTGTGACTTTCTGTTATTTTCCTTTGTGTAACACTGAGGGCCAGAAGAAACTAACGTTTTAGTACTGTAGTTTCCCCAGAGCTTCATACAAAGATTTTCTTTTATTTGCAGCGCACGAAAGAAAAACTTAGGAATCAAATTCTTATTGCTTAAGGCTTTCATTTTTTCTCCATGATTATTCAAAATGGTTGGCCGAGTTTTTTCCTTCTAAGAGAAAAAGTCACTGATAAAGTCAGGAGTTCCTTAATAAATTTATTTAACTCGATATATTGGGGGAAAAAAAAGAAAAGAAGAAAAAAAGTCTTCTTTATAAATAAATTGGCTGTGGTTTACATCAAAGGAACACCTCAATTCTCTTCTTGCCTCCTAACTGAGGTGCCACATCTGGACCACTCCTACCCAAATACGTACACTGAAAAAATGTAATGTTATCTAATGGCTGGTTAGTGAATATTTCACCCAATAAACGTGAGGTAAGAAGAGCTCTGTTGAGCTATACGGCAGTTAAGGATTGTGAACTTATGAAGAAACAGCAGAGAAATCAAATTTAATCTTCTTTAGCATTTAAATCAGCGGTGCAGTTGCAGAACCTACTTCATGCTATGCTAATGAGTATTCTGTTCCCTTTTGCAGGGGTTTTGGAGGGGTTCATTTTCATTAAGGCTTTTTAATCCATTGAATGTCAGGGTCTATTTTTTAAGTGATTATTACATAGTACAAATGTAGAAATGTCAAAGGTGCAGGAGGCATAGCAGTCACTGATGTCTAGTAAGAGCCACATACATACTTACTGTACTTTGTTTCCTTTGATGTCTTGTGCCTTGTATGAGTGTTATTTGGGGATGGAAAGTTTAACCAAAGTGTAGTATGAACTACTCAAAAAGCATGTAATCTGTAGTATGTTACTGAGGGAACATGGGGGTTGACTTGCTGGGCAATAATTCCGTGGGGTTTTTTGGAAACTGTTTCAGAATGTGTTCTCCATCAGTTCTCTTAACATGCTAACGAAAAAAAGGAAAGGTAACGACCCAAGTTAAACATGTGAAAACTCTCAGGCTAGAAGCCCCAGCATTTTGCAGTGCATGCCCTACTTAGCAATGTGGCACTGTGCATGTGATAAGATTGTTTTAGGCTCTTCATGACTCACCAATCACTTCTTCAAAGCTTCAGATATTTATGTTAAATCAGAATGGAGAAAAAGTCCCATATAATTAGTTCTGCTTACTTTCATTAATAATTTTACCCATACGTTAAGTGAAAAGTTCTGTTTACTCAATTAAGAATTTCACTATGTACTAAGTGAAAGTATTTTTCCTTAGATGACCTAACTAGAGCAAAATATTTTCTTTCTAGCTTCCAATTTGATTCTGTAGTAAGGATATTCTGTCTCCAGCAATTGTTCCATCTCATAATTTTTGTGTTCCAAGTGAAAAAGTACCGTGTAATAGTGGAGTTCTCATGCTGACTAGAATAATTTACTTCACCAAAAATAGTAAATTGGTATTTCTTACTGGGGTTCAACTGTTCAGCAACAGTTGTGGAGCTGCTGAGATTATAAGGAAGTTCAGGGATGAGGTGCAAAGCAGGAAGCTAGGTCACGAACTGGATTCCTAATGCTGATCTGATGTTTAGTCAAGGTTAACTTTTTTTAACCCCGTATTCTCTATAATACCTGGCAGATTTTTGGCAGCTGCCTAATGTTTCTGAAGCTGCAGCAGTGTAACAATGCAGTGCAGGAATGGTTCTCCTAACAAACTCAAATAAAATAAACAAGCTGTTAGGTTCAGTAAGGCTAAGCTAGATGACAAAATCAGACTCTCAGATCTTATGTGGTACTGGTGGAAGTATTCTTCTAGTTTGTTTTTGTTATAGTTGAGTTGATATTTTCTAGAATGAAACTTAATCCCTGCTGCATTGGTGTTTTGCTAGTGTTTAGGGCACAAGCTGTATTTTCCCAGAGCACAAGCTACATCTAGCTTGTAATAATAAATAGCTTCATAGAATTTACATAACTACCCTTAACATAGAAAATTTAAGTCTTGGCATTATTCGAGCAGCTTTCAGAAATGCAAAAAGTACAAAGTGTGTGCTGTAATTCTCAGGCAGTTTGACTGGGTTGAATGGTGTAGGCACGTTGCATTACACAGACCCTTTGAATTTTAGATTTGCTAATAAAGTGGGAAATGAACGCATCATCCAAAATGCAGCCTGCACTACAATCGTGCTGACATTAAGTTTCAATTAGACAAGAATGTGACAGGAGCATTTAATTAGTCAATAAATATCCGCCGCTGGAAGTTGACAACCTGGAAAGTAGTCTGCTTTGGCATTTCGTATCCAGCACAAGTTCTGTCAGGCAGTGCATGTCATTAGGTGTTGTGCAAGACCTCACCTTAGATGGGAACACTTCAGAGTAAGTGGCTTTAACTTTGATTCTGGTTCTGCTGGTGATGATACGTTGACAAGAAGGGTGGAATTTTTTTAATGAGAAAAAAATAAAAATGTTAAAGTCTTAAATAACAGCCTGTGCCGCTGATGTCATGTTATGTAACATGGTGAACTGTCTTTTTCCCCTGCATATAACGTATCATACAGTTAAGAATTCGACGCTCGAAGTTAGGTAGAAACTAATTAAAAGTATGTAACAATGTGTTCCTTAGAAATACTGTGATTAAAATCCAGCTTTTATAAGACAATGGCATAAAAAAAAAAAAATTCACTCATTTTCCAAGCATTCGTTTTATCAAAAAGTGATTGTTTAACATTATTCTGCATTAACTCAGATAACATTTTCCTTCTGAAAAAATATTAGTGCCTACCTCTTTTCCGTCCTGCATGTGTGTAATTGCAGTCATAGGGAATAAAGTTGGAAGTACACGACCTCTTCAGAAGTAAGGATTTTAATAGTAGATCTTGGTTCGTAAATCTGTGCTTTCTCAGTTTCTGAGTAGTGGGAACTCCCCTAGGTAAAATTTCAAAAAATCAGCATTGACTGTAACTGTCTTTTCCTTTTTTGTTTGTATTTGCTGAAGAGCTGCCCTGATATCTGTTTAAAGACACATGCTGTAACAGTCATATTTAATGTTGAAAGATATTGTCACTGTGCTTTGCAGTTTTTCAGCGCTAAGTTATAGATGTGGTTTTGCTTTTTGTTTGTGTTTTTTTACATGAGTGGAGATGTCTTCACCTCACAGGCTTTGCATGTGATGTGCTGTACCTTTCTCAAGTACACTTCCAAAGTGCAGACCTCTGTGGGAATCTTATGCCTCCTTTGCCATGTTGTAAGCAGTTTAGTGACTTCAGGAAGTGGCCCACGTGAGAGGCAAGGCTCCTTGGAGAGATGCTGGTGGTAAAGCAGGACGGTGCTGGGTGTGAGGGGCACCCATCTCGAACCAGTGCCAGAAAATGCTCATCTGGCTAGAGCTGTCTAAAGCCCAGAGCAGAAGTGATCAAGAACCGATAGACAAGGGCACAGCAGCCAGCTCATCCTCTCTTCCTCATCAGAGCCCCTGGGTAACAGCTGAGGAATGGGAAAGTCCAAGAAAAACTAGTCAGCTGTTTTCCTTCCGTGCCTTGAAGGATATTTTTAAGGAGGGTGTAGCCATGAAGTGGGACAAAACAGCATTACATTTATTAGGAGGGTGTTGGAGGATTGGTAAGAGATCAGTGAATAGGAATATATTGGAATGAAAGATGATTTCTCAAGAAATTTATCAGAGTAAAAAAAAAATGGAAAGAGCTGAAGGTATTCACTTGGCACTGAAGAAACCATCCTGAAGAATAAGGAGAGTCAGATCATCAGAAATGAAAAACTGAGATCTAAAATGGTAGCAAACAGGTGTTTCTCACAGGTGCCACATACGAAAGATTCGGTTTTTTTTACATCACTGAAGGGAATGTTAAAATTAAGTGTTACATGTTGAGCACCAGAAATCAAGAAAAAAACATGGCAGTTGCCAGTCATGCATGGAGGAAATCCTTTCCTGCGTTTATTCTTGCAGTGGAAATCCTGGGTTAGTTCTGGAGGTGGGTTTGGGACTTTTCTAGCTTTCTCTTGCCATGGTAAAATCTAGTTCTCACTGCTAATGAAACTGGCAGGCCTGCTTCCTTCTAGTAGACACACTATCCCACCAATGAACACAGGATTAACCTGCTGATAAGTAACACCAAGGTATTTCTTCAGGCTTCCCTGTCCTTTGCTGCTTATAGATCACAGGAAGTGACAAAAGCAAAGGTATTTTCCTGGTAACAATCACTTCCACTTATGTTACAGAGAGCTCAGTGGAGCAGTACCCTACTTGCCTAGCAATAAGCTCTTTAAAAAAAAGACTCATGCCATTTTCCCCTCAGTGCTGGCAATTCTAATTGAATCAGATAATATCCTGCCTTTATTCGTCCGCATTTGCATTTTCTATCAGTAAGGCATATTTCTGCATTTAGAGCTTAAATAGTCTCACGACACAGTATACATCCGTGTCTGTCTGACTTGGCCTTGTCTCATGTCTTGTCTCACTTGTTGCCTCGATGCCAGCAGAAGGCATCCAAATGCTAAGTCCAGTTTGTTCGGTTTCTGATAAGCTCAGGATCCTTTCTCTTCCAAGAGATTTGTGTGGCAGCTACACTGAATCTTCTCCGTAAGTTCTCAGTAAATTGCCAGTTCTTGCACACGGTCATGTCCAAATTTAGCCGTGGACTAAAAATTTATCTGTCAAGAGAACTAACCCAGAACTGTCATTCTCACCGTTTTAAAACATCCACTATTCCACTGCATTTAGACGTGTTTGTTATTGTGTCTGTTGCAAGTTGTGTTTTATAGGAAGATAAAGAGCAGGTTCTCAGTGTTTTTAATGACCCACATTTTCCTGTTTTATTGTATTGTCCAGTGGGTTTGTACTTCTTTTTCTCTTTTTTTTTTTTTTTTTTCCAGCTGGCAGCATTGACAGTTGTGTGTTTATCATCCTTTCCCCAAAATCTGAGAATGTTTTCTGTAGGCTGTTCTGAAATTGTTTCACCCAGGAAGGTAATTCTTATATCTTGCTCATCAGTAGATGCTCATTGCTTCTGGGCTAATCTGCCAGCTCCTCCCTTCCTGCAGAAAATGCAAGTGCAAGTGAAGAGGTGGAGCAAGAGCTGTTGAGTAGTGGCTGCCCCTCACCTTCAGGTA